>NC_043701.1:6655906-6677586 GCF_006229205.1 Suricata suricatta | reverse complement strand
CTCATCGTGGCGGTGCGCAGCGCGGCCTCACCTCGCCTCCGGCCCCCGGCCGCTCCCGTACCTCTGCCCCTGGCCTCGCGAGCGAAACCGGAGGGAAGGCGAGAAACCCCCCAGGAAGTGCTCGCCGGTGCTCGGCTGGGGGCGGGGAGCCCACCGCCGGACCAATCGCAAGCGGGCGGGGGGCACGGGCCGCGTGCGCCTCGCTGCGCGTCGGAACCCCGCGGCGCCGCCCTCCACGCCGTCCCTCCTCCCAGTCCTCCTCCGCGCGTCCCGCGGCTCGCGCGTTTAAAGCTCCGAGTCCTAACGTGAGGTGCCCCCTTCTGATTGGCTGCGCCGCAGCCACCAATCAGCGACTGCCACTCGGTTTGCCGGGAGCGCACAGGCTGAGACAGGGAGTGAGGGAGAACAAAGGCGGTGGGCCAGGGCCAGAGGGGCGGGGCCGGGCTGCGCATTGGGGTGCGATTGGCCGTCGGCGCGGTGGGCGGGGTGGCACCTGGGAATGTGGGGCGGGGCGGGGCTCCGAGTCCCTCCGGGAAGCTTGGCAGGAAGAACACGTGTCGTTAGGGAGCTCTAGGGAGAAGGGCAGTTTGCAAAAACAGCCGGATTTGCGAGGCTTGAGTTCGAAGCGACAGAGGGGACTCAGCCAAGAAAGGAAAAGAAGGAAAAGTGGCTCTTGAGTCTGCTTTTTGTCCGTGGGCTTCTTAGTTTTGTTGTGTATGAGCAAATAAAAATTTGTATTGTTTATTCCCCAGGGTTAAAACATACTGAGCTTGGGGGCAGGGATGAGTATGCAGTAAAGGTAATCCAGACTTGAGTTCTGGAAGCTGCTCTCCACGGTTTCATATGGGAACAAACCATCAGTTGCTTGTCTAAACTTTGTCTCATGTTGTTTATTGCTCTCGTGATTTTCAGCAAAAGTGCAATACCAGAAAGGCAATCTAGTGACTTGCATATATCTAAATATGGTCTAAAATTTACCTTGACAACTGAAAAGAAGAAAATTAGGTTAAAATTCTTTTTGTAAAAAAATGATTTTTCTATGCCAAGCCTGTGGTTTGAGATTTTTTCCACATGTGGGAATTTGTATGCCTGAAGAGTTAAAGAAGGCAAATGGAGAGATGGGGAGGTAATCTAGTCCAGGAGAATGAGAATTTTTCTGGGTATGCAGATTAAGTTAGGAAGAAAGAAAGCTGGCTACTTGCAGGCTTTATCAATTAGAAAATTTTAATTTAAAAATTTATGTTGATTCCTATGAATCTGATGGTTCTCTCAGACATTCTGCAGCTAGGTATACCCTGAATGACTTATTAGAATGCTATTAGTGTAGAATATCAAATAGTTCAATATCATTTTATTTTTATTTTTTAACTCCAGTATATTAAACATACATTGTTATATTAGTTTCAGGTGTACAATCTAGTAAATCAACAATTCTATACACCTCATGATTCTCATCAACTAGACTAGAATTTTTGTCTTCCATGGTAGTTTTCTACAGATCCATATTTTTAAAAATATTTCTTTCATTATTTATTTATTTTTGAGAGAGAGACAGATGAGTGGAGGAGGGGCAAAGAGAGAGATGGAGACACAGAATCTGAAGCAGGCTCCAGGCTCTGAGCTGTCAGCACAGAGCCCAATGTGGGGCTCAAACTGGTGAACTGAAAGATCGTGACCTGAGCCAAAGTTGAATGCTCAACTGACGGAGCCACCCAGGCACTCCTCTCTAGATCCATATTAAACTGAGAGGAAAGAGAGCCCCATGTGCCTGGATGTGGGACAAATAAAACCATTTCACTAAGAATCTTTATTGACACAAAGTATGAAAGGAAGCCTTTCAAAATGTAGAATGAATATATATCTGTGTGTATGTGTGTAATCAGTATCGCATTACTTGTGAAACTAAATACATTCTTTTTCTAATGTTTCTTTATTTAAATAGTTTATTACCAAGTTGGTTTTCATATAACACCCAGCGCTCTTCCTTGCAAGTGCCCCCCTCCACGACAATCATCCCCTTCCCCTTCCCCACTCCCTGCTCAGCCCTGTTTGTTCTCAGCATTCAAAAGTCTCTCATGATTTGCCTCACTCCCTCTCCCCAACTCTTTTGGGAGAGAGACAGACAGACAGACAGAGCACAAGTGGGGGAAAGAGACCCAGAATCTGAAGCAGGCCAGACTCTGAGCTGTCAGCACAGAACTAGACACAGGGCTCAAACCCACAAACTGGGATATCACGACCTGAGGCAAACTCAGACGCTTAACCAACCGAGTCATCGGGGACCCCTAAATACATTCTGTTTTCAGTGGGTTAAGTTTCCACATCTTAATCTTAGTGTTGTGAGTTCAAGCCCCACGTTGCGGAATTTATTTCCACAAATATCTGCTTCTTCAGCCAAATAGCATAACCAGAGATACACCTACATGTAATTTCCTATCCTACATGTTAAGCTTAATATTACATTATAATCATTTTTTTCCATACTGTTACCTTGTCTTCCTAGAGAACCGTGCTTTCTCTTGAAGGGTCTGTTGTTAACTAAGAAGATTAGAGATGGAAATGAGGTCCCGAGACCCCGCTCGGGACACCTGTAGCTGCCTGAGGATGCCCACCGCACCATACTTCAGTTCATTCTGCGCATCATTAGGACACTGTGCTTAGATTCTATCTTACATTTTCGGGCATAACAATATTTCAGCAGCTGCAACTTCTACATCTTCTGAGAGCTCTGACTGCTTTTGATATGATTCAAAATAGGGAAATGTTCACACATAGAGGTGTGGCCAACCATTGAAAGTAAGGCCAAGTTTGACCTTGTCTGTGACAAGACATTCTTTCCAAGTTTGCAGAAAGAGGTAACTGGTAATTATTTCTTTGTTCAGACAATGGGCTTGGACACTATTTCTCATTGTTCCTTTTTTTTTTAACTTTTTAATGTTTTATTTATTTTTGAGAGATAGAGAGAAAGAGAGCATGAGCAGGGAAGGATCAGAGAGAGAGGGAGATACAGAATCTGAAGCAGGCTCCAGGCTCTGGGCTAATTGTCAGCACAGAGCCTACCGCAGGGCTCGAACCCACGAACTGAGAGATCATGACCTGAGCCAAAGTCAGATGCTTAACTGATTGAGCCACCCAGGCGCCCCAGCTATAGATTTTTAGTAAATGCCCTTTATCAGGTGGAGCAAGTTCCTTCTGATTCATAGTTTTCTGAAAGTTTATTTTTAAATTTTTTTTAACATTTATTATTTTTGAGAGACAGAGGGAGACAGATCATGAGCAGGGGAGGGCCAGAGAGAGAAGGAGACACAGAATCTGAAGCAGGCTCCAGGCTCTGAGTTAGCTGTCAGCACAGAGCCTGACACCGGTCTCAAACTCACGAACTGTGAGATCATGACCTGGGCTGAAGTTGGACGCTCAAATGACTGAGCCACCCAGGTGCCCCTGAAAGTTTTTAATTTTAAATTAGGAACATCATATGGTTTTCTTCTTTAGTCTTTTCATATAGATTATTATCTTGATTGATTTTCTTTTTTTATGTTTATTTTTGAGAGAGAGAGAGAGAGAGAGGAAGTAGGGAGGAGCAGAGAGAGAGGGACACAGATGATTCGAAGTGGGCTCTGCACTGATTCCAGGCTCAAATTCATAAACCACAAGATCATAACCTAAGTCAAAGTGTGACACTTAACCAACTGAGCCACCCAGGTACCCCAGTACAGTGACTGATTTTCAAAGATTAAACCAACCTTGCATTCCTGAGACGAACTACACTTGGTCATGATATATTATTATTTTTTAAATGTTTTTATTTATTTTTGAGAGAGAGAGAGAGAGAGACAGTGCGAGCAGGAGAGGGTCAGAGAGAGGGGGAGACACAATCTGAAGACAGGATCCAGGCTCTGATCTAGCTGTCAGCACAGAACCCGACGCGGGGCTCAAACCCACGAACCATGAAATCTTGGCCTGAGCCAAAGTCGGACGCTTAACCAACTGAGCTACCCAGGCGCCCCTATTATCATTTTTATATATTGTTAGATTTCATTTACTAAAATTTTATTGAGTTTATACATCTCATTAGTAAAAGGGATATTTGATGTCACAAAATGTTGGCCTCATAGAGTGAATTGGGAAGTATTCGCTCTCAGTTTTCTGGGAGAGTTTTTGTAGAATCGATATATTTTTCTTTCTTAGTTTGATAGAATCCTCTAGTGAAGTTTTCTTTGTGGGAAAGATCGTAACCATAAATTCAATTTCTTTAATAGACATAGAGCTATTCAGGTTTTCTATTTCTTCTTGGATAAGCTTTGATAGTTAATAGGAATTTCCCTATTTCACATAAGTTGTTAAGCTTAATGGCATAAAGTTCATCATATTCTTTTCTTATATGTTAAGTAAGTATAGAATCTGTAGTGAGCACCCTCAGTGCTGATGTTAATAATTCTTGGTTGCCCTCTTTTATTATTAGTCTGGCTAGAGATTTATAAATTTTATTGATCTCTCCAAAGAATCAGTTTTTGGTTCCATTCATTTTTCTTTATTGTTTTCCTGTTTTCTGTTCCACTGATTTCAGCTCTAATCTTTATTTCTTTTCTTCAGCTTACTTCAGGTTTCATTAACCTTTTTTCCCCCTCCAGTTTCTTTAAATTTTTAAAAATGTTTTTATTTATTTTTGAGAGAGAGAGAGAGACAGCATGAGCAGGGGAGGGTCAGAGAGAGAGGGAGACACAGAATCCAAAGACAGGCTCCAGGCTCTGAGCTAGCTGTCAGCACAGAACCCAATGCTGGGCTTGAACCCATGAACCCTGAGTCATGACCTGAGGTCATAACTGACTGAGCCACGCAGGCACCCCTCCCTCCAGTTTCTTAAGGTGGAACCTGAGGTCATCACCTTCTCGCCTTTTTTTTCTTTTCTAACATAGGCATTTTGTGCTACAAACTTCCCTCTAAATATAGCTTTAGACCATGAATTAGGCAGGTAATGATGGTGGGTATAGGGGGGTCTACACAAGGAATTAGAACACAGAGGATGGGAAACAGTACAGCCTGGCTGCATCGTGAGAGGTATTCCATGTAAAGGGAGCTCGTGCAAGAAACTGGAACATGGAGAATTTGGAGAAAAGCAGGTTATTTAGTACAGCTGAGATATAGAGACGAGGTGCAGCAAGGGGTGAAGCTGGAGAAGACGGAGCCAGATAATAAAAGGTTTTGGCTGGGGCGCCTGCGTGGCTCAGTTGGTTAAGGATCTGACTTTGGCTCAGGTCCTAATCTCACAGTTTGTGAGTTCAAGCCCCATGTTGGGCTCGGTGCTGACAGCTCGGAGCGTGGAGCCTGCTTTGGATTCTGTGTCTCCCTCTCTCTCTGCTCCTCCCCTGCTTGCACTCTGTCTCTCTCTCTCCCTTGCTCAATAGTAAATAAAGATTTTAAAACCATCAAGGTTTTGGGGGCACGTAGGTGGCTCAGTCAGTTAAGCATCTGACTCATGGTTTTGGCTCAGGTCATGATCTCACAGTTTCATGGGTTAAATCCCCGTGTCGGGCTGAGCACTGACAGTGTAGAGACTGCTGGGGATTCTCTCTCATTCTCTCTCTGCCCTCCCCTACTCTTGCTGTCTCTGTTTCTCTCAAAATAAATAAACTGTAAAAAAAAAAAAAAGGCTTTGGCCTGATGGCAGTAAAGAGTGAGGGAATTTTAAGCAGGGGAGTAGCATGATGATGTTTGCATTTTATAAAGATACTCCAGTGATCATGTGGAAGTAGAGAAGCACCTGGAGTCAGAAACACCAGAGAGAGGGTGGTCTTGTGTGCCTGGGTGGCTCAGTCAGTTAAGCATCCGACTCTTGCATCAGCTCAGTTTATGATCTCACAGTTTGTGAACCTGAGCCCTGTGTCAGGCTCTGATGTGCCAGCACTGAGTCTGCCTGGGATTCTCTCTCTCTCTCTCTCTCTCTCTCTCTCGTCTGCCTGGGATTCTCTCTCTCTCTCTCTCTCTCTCTCTCTCTCTCTCTCTGTGTCTCCCCTGCTCACGCATGCGTGCCCTGCCTCTCTTCTCTATCAAAAATCAATAAAATTACTTTGGGAATGAGATTAGTGTCCTTATAAAAGAGACCAGGACACAGTGACAGACTGCCATCTACGAACCGGAAAGTCGTCCTCACCAGACGTGTGACTCTGCCGATGCCTTGGTCTTGGACTTGCAGCCTCTGAACTGTGAGAAACAAGCTCCTGTCGTTCATAATCCATGCAGTCTGTGGAATCCTGTGGTGGTAGCCTGGATGGATGAAGACAGGGCGCCGTTCTCGTTGTGTTCTCTGTGGCTGTGATCCAGAGCTTACATTCACTTAGATTCCAGTATTAACAGTGCTTCCTCAGTTGTGTGCAGAGTGGCCCTGAGGTTTCTTTATGATGTCTTTACAGATGTTCAAGAAGAGTCAATGAGAAGGCATGACCTAATCACTTCCCAAAGGCTCTGCTTCCTAATTCCTGTGCATTAGGATTTAACATATGAAATGGGGGGGAGAGGGGACACAGACATTCCGTCAATTACATACTCCTTTGAGTTGGGCAGTCCATGGCCCTGTCTTTCCTGAAGCAAAGTAGAAAAGCAAAGCTCCCTATGAAAGGAACTGACTTTTCAGTCTTGCCATTTAGTGGTCAAACCTAATACACACGCTGTAGATGGTATTTTTCCATAATCTCTAAAGAATTCTGTTGCAAAAAAATAAATCTATGGCCATAGACTTGACACATTAAATTGGCCCGCTAAGGGATTTCATCCATCACCTTGTTCTCACTGCTCTGGTGAGATGTCCAGTTGAGCTAACAAGCTACTGATAGGCAATAAAGAAAATTCATTGGGAAGTGCCTGAGTGGCTCAGTCGGTTATGTATCCAACTTCAGCTCAGGTCATGATCTCATGGTCTGTGGGCCCTGCATCGGGCTCTGTGCTGATGGCTCAGAGTCTGGAGTCTGCTTCAGATTTTATGTCTCCTTCTCTCTCTCTCTCCCCCTCCCCCATTCATGCTCTGTCTCTCTCAAAATTAAATAACCATTTTTAAAAAATAAAAAAAAAAGAGAAAACCCATTGGAGCATACAGTCATTTCCAATGAGGGACGGCTTTGGCCACTGGTGAATGAGAAAGTTGATTTCACATGCCTGATGTTCACTATTTTTTTATTATTAATTTTCTTTCTTAATTTTTCAATTTACATCCAAGTTAGTTAGCATATAGTGCAAAAATGATTTCAGGAGTAGATTTTTTAATCCCCCTTACCCATCTTGCCCATCCCCCCCACAACCCCTCCAGCAACCCTCTGTTTGTTCTCCATACTGAAGATTGTCTTATGTTTTGTCCCCTCCCTGTCTTTATATTATTTTTGCTTCCCTTCCCTTATGTTCATCTATTTTGTATCTTAAACTCCTCATATGAGTGAAGTCATATAATATTTGTCTTTCTCTGACTAATTTCAGTTAGCATGATCCCCTCCAGTTCCATCCATGTCGTTGCAAATGGCAAGATTTCATTCTTTGGATTGCTGAATAATACTCTATTGTGTGCATATATATATATATACACCACATCTTCTTTATCCACTCACCCGTCAATGGACATTGGGGCTCTTTCCATACTTTGGCTATTGTTGATTTCACTAATATTTTATAAGGGAATGATTTACTGTGGCTTTTTTTAAAACCACAGAAGCTCCTACATCTGAAACTAATGTACCATTACTAATGTACCATTGTGTGTCAACTAGACTTTAATGAAAGAAAATGGGCATTTGGGTGGCTCAGTTGGTTAAGCAGCCAACTCTTGGTTTCACCTCAAATCATGATTCATGGTGCGTGTGTTCAAGCCCTGCAATGGGCTCCGCGCTGACAGCGCAGAGCCTGCTTGGGATTTTCTCTCTTTCCTTCTTTCTCTGTCCCTCCCCTGCTCATGCATTCACACGCGCGCACTCACACACACACACTCTCTCTCTCTCTCTCTCTCAAAATAAATAAACTATATAAATAAAACTTCCCACACAAAAACATTGTGGTGACTTAAGTCCTATATATATAGTTCACCTACATAATTTTAGGCAGCATACAATAGTTGGTTATTTCAAAAAATCAGCATCATGTTTGATCTTCTAAAAAGCAAAGCTGCAGTTGCATTTAGATGAATTACATTAAATTGCTATAAACGCTGATCTCATTACCATTGTGTGAAAAACTCTAAAGAGAAACATTCCGTAGGCTTTAATTTCTCAAATGTGCTATGGTTTCTCCATTTGGTCAATCAAAATATTCTGAAATTCCTTGGAGACTTTTGGATAAGCCTTATTATTTCTGTGGTATAACTATGTAGGGATCGTAAAACAATAGCTCTCTTCCATTTTCACAGCATTTGGATATGTCCACGAAAGTAACTTTGTTTGTAAAAAAATATTAAATTTTAAGTTGGACATCTGTGCCTTGTACATGAGAAAATTATTATCAGTCGTGTTAAAGCGGAAACATTTCAATGGGCAGATTAAGGTTATCAAACATCTGTTATTAAATTAATAATGCTTTTAAGGGACACCTGGGTGGCTCAGTCAGTTGAGCGTCCAACTTCTGCTCAGGTCATGATCTTGCGGTCCGTGAGTTCTAGCCCAGTGTCAGGCTCTGTGCTGATGACTCAGAGTCAGGGGGCTGCTTTGGATTCTGTGTCTCCCTCTCTCTCTTTGACCCGCTTCCACTACTGCTCTGTCTTTCTCTCAAAAATAAATAAACACTTAAAAAAAGCAATAATGTTTTGCAAAGCATAACACAATGGGACAACATACATACTCTGAAAAGCTTTGTGGGGCGCCTGGGTGGCTCAGTCAGTTAAGCATCTGACTTCAGCTCATGATGACGTGGGCCAAGCCCCGCGTCGGGCTCTGTGCTGACAGCTCAGAGCCTGGAGCCTGCTTCAGATTCTGTCTCCCTCTCTCTCTGCCCCTCCCCCATTCGCTCTCACTAGCTCTCTCTCTCAAAAATAAATAAACATTAAAAAAAATTTTAAAGCTTTGTTATAACTTGAGAGAAATAAAAGTTCGTTTTTTGTTTTGTACAGTTTTATATTTTTTAATGACTTTTTGCCAACGGCACTGAAGCAGCAGCAAGACACAGGGAGTATTTTAAGCTGCTAACTTTTGACCTGGGTGGCTATAGGTTTTGTGCGCCAGGTCTCTGGGTAGAATCCCTGCGCATGCAACTCTGGAGATGAATCTGTGCGTAGCCTCACATGCTTCAGTCACCTGAGTGGTTGGTGGCTCCACCAGCCTTTGCCCAGAACACTCCTCTTGCCTTTGAATTCTGACTGCAAATCTGTGTACTATGGACTAAAGCTACCTGACCCTCCCCAAAGCACCTTATGGAGGAGAAAGTGACTTCTCCACTCTAGGACCTAAGTAGGTCACAGCCTTTCCTATCCAGCAATAAGGATTCAGCTCCTTGAACTTCAGGGAGGTTGTTAATTTCGGCCCCAGATTATTAATGGCATTGACCCTGAATACATACTTGATATACCAAGGTATAGGACAGTCAAAATAAGGATGCCACGAAGTCCAGAAACAGCAAAGCGGCCAGTGACTTGGCGGATTCCCCATAAAGAACAGAGAGAAAACGGAAACAGATGCCTCAGATCCTCTCAACTCTGTTACAGTCACATTTTCAGTTTATGACTGGGGTCAAAGGGAGACTTTAGGATAAGGCTCACTCTATAAAAGCAAGAAAATTTATTATTTTTTGAAAGAATGGCTTCCCAGCCCCCCCAAGTTCATTTATCTATTTTGAGAGAGAGAGAAAGGGGGGGGCAGAGATAAACTTCAGTTTAACTCTAGAGATGAAGTCTTGGTCTCCTCTTAGAGTTTTTGTCCCGTTTTTTATATCAGCTTTGTATCAGTGAATAAATGAACATTTCTTATTCCTTCAAGAAAAGCAATGAGCCCTCTTTTCTAGTTCAGTCACTTCCATTCCCCTTCCCCCCCATACAAAGGAGACTAAGAAAAGGGATTTGTATAATCTCAGTGCGGAGTCTCAAGCGGCAGTGCTCTGGCCCCCAAACAGCCACGCCCTGACGCTCACCGGCGTGGGAGTAAATGGTCTTTTCTGCCTCCTTTCCCTCGGATCCCCAAAGAGCAAGTGGCTCTTGCCCCAACTTCAGCCTCGGGTATCGAGTCTGGGTTGGGACTATCCCAGTCTGCACAGAGTGGTCGCCCTCAGGTGGATTACTTTCCTCCAACTTTACGTCCAAAAGCACATTCAGTGGTGCTAGAATCCCCATGTTTCAGGAAAGGCGCCAAGATACTGGGAAAGATAAAGTAAAAACAAAAACCTAACCTCCTGAGCATCCCGTGGTGCCTGGAAGGGAAAATAAAACTGTCCGCACTCCCAGGAGGTGACCTGTACTTGGAATTGAGGCGCCCGGTTTGGTACACGTGTCACGTGACCAAAAAGCCCGGGCTGGTACCATTTTGCGGTAGTAGGCATGCGCAGATAGTAGCATCTAACCCAAGTAATAGGACTCTTCTGTTCAGAACCAACAAGCAATTCCAACGGTTCTCTATAAGGTTGGACGACACAGTCCCAGAAAGAAGCGGAGGAAATGACCGGGTGCAGTTTAGGAAGCAGTTGCCAGGAATCAGCGAGGAACCTGGCGCGCGGTCGGGTCGGGGCCGGCGGAGGGGCGGGGCGGAGGGGCGGGACCGGGGCCGGCGGGGGCGGGGCTGATGAAGGAGCGCGGTGGTCTCCTGTGAGAGTCTACACTGCCTCTTTCCAGAGACGGGAATCTGCCTTCTTTCATAGACCACACGTGGACCGCTTTGTCGCAAACGTGCACTTTCCTCCTGGGCTCTGTTAACCTGTCCAGCCTGCGTTTCTATCAACTTCTAGCCTACTCGGGCAGCAGCCACCCCCTCGTGGTGGGTTGGGACTCAGCTGAGATGTCTGTTTCTCCAGGACAGCTTCCCAGGCCCCTCCAGGTCGGGTCAAGTGACCTTCCTGTGTGCTCCCCTCACACTGCTGCTTTTCCTCTGGCCTGGCGCTTTTTCCACTTCACTCTATCTGCCTTACTCCTCTTTCTGCCTACCAGACTCTGAGCCTCCTGGGGGCGGGGACAGTACCTGGACATTTCAGTGCTGGGCAAATGCACAGGATTGCTTCTCTTTCTGGTCCTGCCCTTCGACTGGGTATGCTTTCCCAACCTCAGCCACGGCTGTCACACTTTGCTGTTGATGTTTGTGATCTCAGTGAACTACTCCCAATTCTATAGGCTTAGAGTCACCTTTATTTAAATGATCCCCAAATCTATAACTCTGCACTCACTTGTGGGATTAATTTCAGTCATATATCTGCTTGCAGATCTTTTCTGCTTCCACACTGATTCATTCTGTCAACTAAACCCTTCACAAGAACCCTGTCGCTACCTTTTCCTTTCCTTCTTCTTTCTCTTCCTCTTCCTTTCCTGAACAATTCAGTTCCAAAATCATTAAATGGAGCCATGTAATGGTGTGGTGAGCATCCACACGAGTGGGGGATGCAAGGGGGGTGGGTTAGTCCAGGGCAGAGTGTCACACCTGCGGTGGGGAAGGAGGGCATCTGCTCATGGCCGGGAGTGACAGGGACTGACCAGGAGAGATGGGTTACATACAAGGGGGTTGGTCAGATACAGGACTAGTTAAGGATAGTGAGAGCAAAGCTTCTCATAGTTGGAGACAGAGTTACAAATATGGGAGGGCACAAACTTGAATGGGCACTACGGTGTTGGATTGAAATGGGCAGTATTGCTGTGGGGTCATTTTTTTAAAAAAAGAGAAAGGGAAATAAGTGTAAATGTAAAAACATGCATGTGTTATATGTACATATGTCATCACTCTAGGCACTGAGAGGGCCTGGGAGTGGCAATGAGCACCGCGAATGCAGGATCTTGGCTTCTAATCAACTGCCCACTGAAAGGACCCTGGGCATCTCTCTTGCCCTGCGGGTGGGGGTGCAAACCGGGGCAGCCACTCTGGAAAACAGTGTGGAGGTTCCTCAAAAAACTAAAAATGGAACTATCCTATGACCTGGCAATTGCACTAGTAGGTATTTATCCAAGGGACACAGTGTGCTGTTTCAAAGGGCCACATGCACTCCAATGTTTATAGCAGCACAATCGACAATAGCCAAAGTATGGAAAGAACCTGAAAGTCCATTGACTGATGAATGGATAAAGAAGATGTGGTATGTATACACACACACGCAATGGAGTATTACTCGGAGATCAAACGGAATTAAATATGGCTATTTGCAACTACATGGATGGAACTGGAGGGTATTATGCTAACCGAAATTAGAGAAAGACAAATATCATATGACTTCACTCATACAATGAATGACTTCATACAAAATAGATGAACATAAGGGAAGGGAAGCAAAAATAATATAAAGACAGGGAGGGGACAAAACATAAGAGACCCTTACATATAGAGAACAAACAGAGGGTTGCGGGAAGGGTTGTGGGTGGGGGTATGCGCTAAATAGGTAAGGGGCACTAAGGAATCTACTCCTGAAATCATTGTTGCACTAGATGCTAACTAACTTGGATGTAAATTTTAAAAATTAAAAAATCATTTAAAAACTAAAAGGAACCAGGGCTCTCCGTTGGTGTCCGGCTTCAGCACAAGGACAGGGAAACATAGAATGTGAGCCCAGAACAATGTGCTGGAGAACACAGGAGGTTGCTCAAGAATGATGGGAACACAGAAGGAAGCCTGCGTAAGGGGCCTCCGTGGGCCAAACGGGAAAACCAGGACATCAAAATAAATACTGACAGGAAAGGATTATAAACCACTGGATAAAATAAGAATAAAAAAGGAACCTATGGAGCCATACAGATATAAACTTTATACCTAAATAAATGGAACATTGGATGAGGAATGGGATATTTATGTGGCTTCAAAGTACATCCCCACAAAATCGCCCCATATTTAAAAATCACAGAGAAGAAGAAAAGCAACGTCAGAGTGAAGTCTGGCAGACCCGACCTTAACTGATCAAAGTGAACATCGTCAGCAACAGAATGTGCTCCACCAAAAGATGCAATGAGAACAGTGTCGCTTCTTGTCCATCCCTCTGAAGGGAAATCACCTGAACCCAATCCTACGACTCATCGGGGGCACACAGACTGAGGGACGTTCTCCAAAACAACTGTCCTGGATTCTTGAGAAGTATGAAGGTCCTGACAGGCTAACGCTCTCCCTGTTTTCTAGAAACTTACTGATGGCTAAAACAAGTAAGCTGCAACACATGAATATTTTTTCTACCTGCCAAGCCCACAGTGCTACATACTAGTAGGTACACAGTCTGAGCCCCAAGATTCAACAGGTGACAGTTACTTCTAACGGAAGACTGTCAACTTCTCAGACCAGGACACTTATTACTTTCTCCCATTCTACTTTCTCTAAGCTGCCAATTCCATATTTTATTCTCTATTACTTGCAAACCCCCTTTCTGTCTTTTATTTATTTTTTAATGTTTTATTTATTTTTGAGAGAGAGAGAAAGTAGGGGAGGGGCAGAGAGAGAAGCAGACACAGAATCTGGAGCCAACTCCAGGCTCTGAGCTGTCAGCACAGAGCCCAAGGTGGGGCTCAAACTCATCATGACCTGAGCCAAAGTCTGACGCTTCCCCGACTGAGCCATCCAGGTCCCCCCAATTAGGATTCTTTATTTTGTAAGAGAAAACTCAACTGGAAACATTATAAACAAGAAGGAAATGTTTCTGGTTCACATAACTGAGGAGCTAGGGGTAGTAAAAGTTCAGGCTCACTTACTCAGGGATCAAATAATGTTAACAGGAAGAGGTGTCGCTGTCTCTCAGTTCTGCTCCTATGTGTTGATTGAGGGCCACATCCTTCCTTGCTCCTATCCAGCCAGAAAGAGGGTGTCCCTCCCCCCGCCCCATGTAGGTCATTCTCATAGAATAAAGGAGTTACGACATGATTTTTGAATAGTAAACTTGCTGGTGGTTTTCTCTCCTCCCTGCCTGAAAACACTAAGAGAATGGAGAAACGGGATAATTTCCCATACAGTTGCCCTCTTTCACTTCCTGTGTGGAAGACTTTCTGAATCACTGCTGAATCTTCAACTGGAAGTGCCTTAAAAAGAAATATATGTGAATAGTGAAGGGAATCCTGCTGATGAAGACGGTTGCCATCTCGTTAAAGCCTGGCCAAGCAGCCTACATAAAAAACGAAAGAATTGCTGGGACTTGCTTAGTCTTTGACTTCATGAATTACTTTCAATGTTTCAACAAAAACACAGCATGCCTAGAAAGATCAGTCGCATAGGTATTCTCCGTAACATGCGTGGAAGCTTCCTTCGGACGCTCATCTGGATTCTCTTCCTCCCGTGCTCAGAAACAGATCACAAAGGTCACTGCCGCCGGCCCCACAAACACACTTTCATCTCAGGATGGCTCCGCAGCTGTCCTCATCGGAAACACTTAGACACCTCCTACCTCCGTTCGTATCAGATAAGGAGTTCATGGATCTTGAGAAGGCATATTTTTCTCTTTTTTTTTTTAATGTTTTTATTTATTTTTGAGAGAGAGAGACAGCATGAGCGGGGAGGGGCAAAGAGAGGGAGACACAGAATCCGAAGCAGGCTCCAGGCCCTGAGCTGTCAGCAAAGAGCCCGACGCGGGGCTCAAACCCACGAACCGTGAGATCATGACCTGAGCCGAAGTCGGACGCTTAACCGACTGAGCCACCCAGGCGCCCCAAGGCATACTTTTCAATATGTACAACAAGCAAACCAGGTTTGCACCCTGGGGGAGGTGGACTATTGAATACATAGGTTCTCATTTCATAAGAAGAACATGTACGTCGTGGGGGGACTCGTAAAGAAATCAGTCGTTGGAAATGCCACAGACACGCACTTCTAACTGGAGAGATACAACCTGAAATGAATAGTTTGATTCAATTAAATGAACATTTGAGCACACGCCACAGGATACAGTCATGTCAACATGGGAGTGTGTGATAAAGTCCACACAGAACTGTCATCACCATTTTCTGTGACATATCTTTATTTTTTTAAACATTTTTATTTTTGAAGGAGAGGGAGACAGAGCATGAGTGGGGAGGGGCAGAGAGAGAGAGAGAGAGAGAGAGAGAGAGAGAGAGGGAGGGAGAGGAAGACACAGAATCCAAAGCAGCCTTCAGGCTCTGGGCTGTCAGCACAGAGCCCAATATGGGGCTTGAACTCACAAGCTGTGAGATCATGACCTGAGCCAAAGTCAGACGCTTAACCGACTAAGGCACCCAGGCACCCCTGTGATGTATCTTTAAGACACTCATGTGTTTATGAGAAAGAAATACAAAAAGTTACATGTGCAGAGACTTCTACATTTGGTAGTGTTACTCCACTAAAATGAAATTTAAACTGAAAACGGATTATTTGGCCCCAGAACACATTACAAATGTCAGAAGGAATGGACAGAACACCAATTATCTTTTGCAGCAGAAAATCAAATTACCAATTTACCTAGAAGAAGGTGACAAAGAAGAATAAGGAAAATGTCCTATAACTTCTTGATAACCTGAAAAATGTGGATCAGAAGCTTGATTAGGCAGCCACCACCCAAGAGAAGCAATACTGTGAATAGTATTAATATTTGTTAAAGGAAAGAAGTCTTAATAGATATTTGTTGAAGGGAAGAAAGGCAGGCATAGAACTAGAACTCAGGAAACCCAAGTTGTATTATCAGTCACGTGGAGGAAGTCACTTCACTCTCTCTGTAACTCACTTTTACTCACCCATAAAATGAGTGAGTTAAATTACAATCACTAAGGATTCTATTTTTTAATCATTTTTTTCTTTTTTGCGTTAGTGAAAAAGGCAGTAAGAAATTGTCATGTTTCTTGGGAAACATTGCTTCAAATCAGGCTAAGTATCGGAAACTGAGTTACTGTCATCCCTGGGGTTCTTTGTAAAATTTGAAACTAAAATAAGAGTTGCGACCATCGTTACCATTTTCTGAAGAACTACTAGAGTGCCAGTCCCCAGCGCTGTAATTTAGAATCTGTCCCCCTGTAAGGCTTCTTTCCTTCTCAGCCATCATTTCTTCTGTTCTTCTATCTCCCATTCTGCATCTCACCACCATGCAAACTCAGGTCCTGGGAAGCTGGTACACCCGCCCGGGCCGACTTAAGGTTCAGTAGCTATGTGTAGGGCTCTTGCATTCATTAATTCATTGATTGATTCAACAGGCGCTCAGAGAGCGCCCACTGGGGCCATACACTGGATGGGTAAGAAGAGTAAAAAATCAGTCTCTGCTTCAAAGGAACTTAATTCAGGGCTGAGAGCACGGATTCGCCTGTACGGCCCGCCCCGCCTCCCCACAGCGCAAGCTCAGGTTGGACGGCTGGGCCAGGGCTGCAGATTCCGCCTTCCGACCTTCCGGGAAGGCGCCTCCTACTGGCCCGAACCGCACAAGCGGGATACGCTGCGACCGCGGGCCGTCTTCCGTGCCCGGCCGAGAGGTCACCGCTCACCCCTGACGCTGCACCTGCAGCACCTGCGCGATCCGACACCCCAGGATGGTTTCGGCCGGAGTTTCGGCCTCTGTCTGGGTCGGGCCGCCCCCATCACCGCCCCACGCACTGCGAACCCCGCGTCCCGCAGGTGGTGCTCTGGGGGCGGGTCCTGGCCGCGTCAGCCCCGCCCCGAGGTGTCCGTCGCCCAGGAGAGACGCACAGCATCCTGGGAAGGTTGCCTTTCCTGCGCCAGAACTCAGCTCCCCCAGCGCCGCCTGCGGGCCGGAGGAGCAGATGGCGTCGGCGGCCTCGGCAGCTCAGCGTCCTTTCACAGCATTCGGATCTCCCCAGCTCTCCAGCTGGGAGAACCGGAATTGCACTCCACAGCTCTGCCCCCTCCTCCTTTGGGGGCCACACGAGGTTAGATCCAAAATTGATCGGCATATAAGCCGTGGAATTGGGCCATGCATAACGTTCCTTTTTCTGCCTCAGTTTTTGCTGACCCAAACTGCCCCCCCTTCAAAATGAAAATTGTGAGTCATTGCACTACTCCATCCACCTTTCGGCCACTCACCTACTTACCGCGGTGGTTTTCACCGTTTAGTCTTTTCAGGAAGGGTTTGAGCTGCCTTGGGCCGGGAGCAAGTCCTCCAGCTTCTATGAGGAGCTTGGAGGGGAGGTGATAGGGAGGCAAACTGAGGAAGGTACTCTAAGTTAGTAATGTTCGTTATGTAGATTTCTCTAGTGCGGTCTCCAGGCTGATAAGTCTAAAGTTGTCTCTGGATTAACTTTTGTCCTTCCTGATAAGGTAACATCGGTAGAAACCAATGCATGGTTTCGGAGGCACAGCTTTGAAAATTGACGTCCAGCTTTTATGCAAATGGGGAGGGGGGTACTTGTATCTGCTTCCCTTCCATTGCTTCCTGTTCAAAGTAATCCTTGGGCCAAAGTGGCCAATCTTGGGGTGGCATATTCTGCCACTACTATTCAGTGGTCAGATGATCCAGCTAGCACTGCCAGCAGGAGTGTTCGTAAGTTAAAGAAGTAATGCAGAGGCTATTATTTAATTTATTTTGAGAGAGAGCACGTACACACACAAGTGGGGAGGGGCAGAGAGAGAGAGAGAGAGAGAGAGAGAGAGAGAGAGAGAGAGAGAGAGAGAGAAAGGAAAGAATCCCAAGTAGGCTCTACACTGTCAGCTCAGGGGCCGAAGCAGGGTTTGAACCCATGAACTTCGAGATCATGACCTGAGGCGAAGTCAGAAGCTTCACCGAGCCACCAGGTGCCCCTCACTTTCCTCCTTTCTGGGAATCCTTCCCCCTTAGCAAGCAAACTGGCTCTACCAGCAGTAACAGTAACTTTCCCAGCGACTGCCAGTGTTTCTGCTCCACTTCACGATAAGCTCCTTGGAAGAGTGTGGTACACAGCGGGTCCCCACTTCCTTATTCACACTGTGCACCCATCAACCCAAGGTCTGCCTTTCCGCTGCAACAGAAGTGTTCTTGTCTGGGCCAACATCTCCCTCGAGGCTGCACGGTTTTTTGACCACTTCTCTGCCGCCTTTGCACTTATCTTCTCTGGGGCACACATCTCTGTCGTCTGGCTTCTTGGAATATTCTCCTTGCTTGGCTGCGGAGGACCCCTCTCTGCTGCGGGCCCTCCCACTTCATAGATCCCTTTTTTCTGTTCTTTCCCAACTTTGCCAAAATTGTTGACCATTGAGTTATTAAGGTTCCTTAGGACATGGCCCTCCATTCTCCTCGGCCTGCTGTCAGGCTCTCCGTGCCAGGGAATTTAAACATGTAATGCTGATGGCCACGTTTCTCTCTCTAGTCCGGACATCTGCTCTGAGCTCCAGACTCACAAATCTGTTAAGCAACTCCACTTGCCTTTTTGCCTTTGTGTTTGAATAAAGAAAGCTGTAGGAAGGTTGTGAGCAGGAAAATGACATGATCTAGCTTTTATTTTTAAAGGACCAATCTGGGGCGCCTGGTGTCTCAGTCAGTTAAGTGTCCAACTTCAACTCCGGTCATGATCTCACCATTGGGGGCTTTGAATCCCACATCAGGCTCTCTGCTGTCAGCACAGAGCCTGGAGCCTGCTCTGGATTCTGTGTCTCCCTCTCTCTCTGCCCTCCTCACTCAATGCTCTCTCTCAAAAATAAACCTTAGTAAAACGTTTTTAAATGTTAAAAAAAAAAAAAACTTCTGATGACAAACTGTCCTTTATTTTGCCAATTATACCTAAAAATTTCTGGCTCTGTAGTTATTTGATTTAATCACTCCAAACTGCCCATGTTAAGTTAATGGAAACCTTCCCCCGCCCAACCCCCAAACTTGTTTGGTAAAGAGTGATGTAGTGAATTACATTCAGTCTGAAAGAGGTTTGTATCTTATCCCTAGATAATCTTTTTATTCTTATAATCATAAAGGGTTTCCATTAATTCTCTGCTTTTCTTTCCTATTAAAAAAAATACCTTTCATTAATCTTTCGGTCTCTTCCAGACACTAATGGTCTCTCTAAGCCTGCCTGATTTTGCCCTCAGTACTTTGTTTTTTGCTCCTCTTTCCCTGTAATCTTCACTCAGATTTTGAAAAAATTTTCCCCTTTCTTGCAACAAACTAATTGGTTTAGGTAACTGTGCTGGTTTTATTACTTCAAGTACTTGGTATTTCTTATCCACAGAATATGAATTACCTATATTTCCAATTAAGTGTGGGAGAAGGATCCCTGCCTCGGCACCTGGGGACCCATAGCCAGTCCCAACCCAGCCACCAACTACGGATAAGACATTTACTATAGCCTTGGTTTCCTCCTCTGTAACATTAGATTAGAATAAAAAAATCTTCCTGCTCCTTATGATGCTAAAATTCAAAATTTAGAATTATAAATTATTTACATATTTATAATATTCCTTATACATTATATCTATATAAATTCTAAAAAGAATGGAAAACAGTACTTGGGTTTAGTTGGAGCTTACCCTTTTTCTTGACTTCCTCCAAGGCACCTCTAGTTTTTAACACCATTTTGAGCACTCCGGCTCTTTTATCATCTGTGAAATCCTGCAATTGTAACAGGCAATAGGTGAGAACAGCAAACCAGAGGCTCTGGCCTTCGGTCTCCCATGAAACCTCTCCTGGGCTCCTGATCACATCCTACAGTCAGGGCTCCCACCACGGGCATCCACCTGCAGCAGGCTCGCCGCCCCTTCTCTGCTTACTCCATGAACACAACAGACATCACCATGGCCCTGAGTGACTGTAAACCTGCCTAAATGATACAATCTTTTAATGTCAGCGACTTTTGCTAGTGTCCCACCACTTGAGGAAAGATGATACTCTTACACCACGTGAGAATTTATTCCGACTTAAAGGTCTGTTTTCCTTGTCCCATAAAACCTTAGACCTCCTTTCCTTGGATACTTATTTTTTTCTAAACTTTTTAAAAATTTATTTATTTATCCTGAGAGAGACAGACACAGCATGAGTCAAGGAGGGGCAGAGAGAGAGATGGGGAGACACAGATTCCGAAGCAGGCTCCAGGCTCTGAGCTGTCAGCACAGAGCAGGATGCGGGGCTCGAAATCATCAACTGTGATCGTGACAGGAGCTGAAATCGGGAACTTAACCGACTATGCCACCCAGGCTCCTCTTAGCACCCTCGCTTTTGTATTTCTTCAACTCAGATTACCAAACTTTGATGAAACTGTTTTCTTTGGGGAGAACTATATACATAACCACCACGGAACATGCCGCGAAGCCTCAGCGTTCACGAAAACCGACCAGGATTCAGAGAACTCGTTTGATTGCTATCAGTTTTAAAATAATGAATCAAAAGCAAATTCAACAGCGTATCAGGGCTGCAACAAAACTCACACATGCTTGAACCCCCGCTTTGGGATCATACTGTGAAAAAGTACAGCGGACATTTAACAGCCACCTCATCTCCTCAACTTTGAGGACAGTACTGATTTCCTTCTGTCTTTATTCAAGCTGGGATTTCAGAGCTAGCTTAGCACTTGGGGGGAAATTACCATTTAAGATGGTAGGAAGAAGAGATATCTCTTTTATCAATGGGTAGGAGATAGAACTGGTGATATTTTAAATGTTTACTTGAGAGAGGGAGAGAGAAAGAGAACGTAGACACATGAACGCCTGAAGGACAGAGACGGAAGGCAAGAGAGAATCCCAAGCAGAATCAGGCTGTCAGGATGGATCCAGATGTGGGGCTCGAACTCACCAACGGTGAGATCATGACCTGAGCCCGAATCAGGAATTGGATGCTCGACTGCGCCACCCAGGCGCCCCTAACTGGTGATGTGTTAACCGACAAACTCCTTTGTGGTCTCTCATACTCCTAACTTGGGTGACATTTTTGCCCCCCAAAATGGCCCCCGTTCCTAAAATCGGTCTCCCAGCAGTTCTGCTCCGACTGCTGTGGATCCCCAGGCAACGTCCCGCCTGCCGGAGGCTCTGGACGCCCCACCCGGCCTCAACTCCAGTCCGCTTCGATCATTGCAAAGAGCTGGCGGAGCCTCTTCTTCCCGTCCGGCTCGCTGGGGGCCCGGCGGGCCTTGGCGTGCACTCGGAGGTGTTCGGCAAGTTTCGACTTGTAAATGAAGCCCTTGCCACAGTCGCCACAGGCGAACGGCCTCTCGGGCCTGTGTATGCGCTGGTGCCTCAGCATGTGTCCCTTCTCCCGGAAGTCCTTGTCACACTCGGGGCAGTGGAAGGGCCTCTCCCCCGTGTGCAGGCCTTGGTGGCTGAGCAGCTGCGCCTTCAGGCGGAAACGCTTGTCGCACTTGGGACACGCGAAGGGCTTCTCCCCCGTGTGCGTGCGGACGTGCTCGACCAGCTTGGACTGCTTGGCGAAGCCTTTGCCGCACTCGCAGGAGAAGGGCATCCGGCCGCCGTGCAGCAGCTGGTGGGCCTTCATGTCGGCCTTGGCGCGGTAGCTCTTGCCGCACTCGGGGCACTGGAAGGGCCTCTCGCCCGTGTGCAGGCGCTGGTGGCTGAGCAGCTGGCCCTTGAGGCGGAAGCTGCGGTCGCAGGAGGCGCAGCGGAAGGGCCGCTCGCCGCTGTGCACGCGCAGGTGCTCGGCGAGCTTGGACGGCCGCGCGAAGGCCTTGCCGCACTCGGCGCACGGGAAGGGCC
>NC_043701.1:6600875-6655806 GCF_006229205.1 Suricata suricatta | reverse complement strand
GGAGAGCGTGCTGGTCACATCTGGGGCACTGGAACGGCTTCTCCGCGCTGCGCCGGAGCCGCTGGCCGAGAAGGGTCTGCTTGTTCGGGCCGCACAGTTTACATTCAGGGCCCTGCAGGGCGTTCGTCTCCGCGTGTACAGCCAGATGCCGGAGCAAATACCGCTTCCGGTGGAAGCTCCGCCCACAGTCGTGACACCGGAAGCGCCTCTGCCCCTGAGCGATGCTGCCATGTTGCTGTGGATCAGCCTGTTTGCTGAATTTTTTCCAGGACCTACATGGCTGGTCCCTCAAGTGACTCCTCTGGTGCTTCTCTAAGTGGTTCTTCCAAAAGCTTTCCTCACAGACGGCGCTGGGGTGCTGGGTGCCCTCCCAAGAGGGGACCTTCTGGAAGGCAGGGGGACCCAGAGTTCTGGGACTTGGGATTCCTTCTCTCTGGGTACGTTCCCTGCAGCTGGGAACTACTGGAATTGGGGCCCGAGTGTCATGTCCGTGTAGGTTCATGAGGGAGATGCTCTCGTCAGGCCTGAAGGAAGTATCTGCCCTTTCTCCTAGCGAGGGTTCCGAGGGGCACTGGCCCTCTACGGGAGCCACTTGGAAAAGGCATTTAGCTTCTCCTGAATTCACAGCTTGTTGGCTTCCTGAAATGGAGAACAAAAATTCAGTCAGTATTACTGTCTGTGTCATGACGATAGGCTTGTATCACCAGAAAGGGAGCAGTAATAGTGACATCTGGTGACCCAGGAACTCAGCTCCCAGGGAGCTGGACAACCAACAACATTTCAGTGTGGTTCCATTTAATGAGTAGGAGTTCGGTGAGAGTCTGCTAAACTAAACCGACACCCCATAAGGCCCCCCCACCATTATGACTACAGGACCATCCAACTTGTGTTGTTTTGATGTGGAGGGGTTTCTGTGGTCACCAATAGACCCTAACACCATGGTCCCATGTGACCCAGGGGCTGTCCCTCAGGCCAGGCAGCAGGGCCTGGTCTCTATTCCCCCTTCTTCACCCCTATTCCCACCAACCTTTTAAACAGGTTTCTTGGAAGAACCGATAATAGATGGTAAAAAGTGAGAGAATTTGTGAAGCAAAACTGCTTTACTGTCCAGAAAGCAGCAGCAACAAACTAAGCAAACTAAATACATTTCTTAGAACGATGCTCCCATTGGCTTTCTCATTCCATACTTTAATGCTGACTTTTAAGAATCCAAACATTTCAAACTCTCCTATCATAACAAGAAACAACAGAGGAGAGCTAAATTCTAGGTATTCAAATAAAGACAACAGTTCCCAGATAGGAAGGAAGCAATTTTGGTCACTGGGATTTAGATCACCAGTCTCGAATTCCCACTACCACCCTGCCCCACACCAGCCCTGCCTACTAACTGTCGTGCCCATCTACTGAGCTCTTGCTGTGGGCCTGGTATCTTTTTAACACTTTACATATGTTGACCTATTTAAACCTGTACTGTAGGTCCTCTTAGCATCATTTCATAGGCCAGGAAACGGAAACATCCAGAGGCTGAATAACTTGCCCACGGTGACCCAGAAAGGGCAAGATCCAGACTCAGAGTCCAGGACCCACACTCCTAACCACTGTGCCGTACTGCCTTCCTCTAGAATATCCCAGACATCAAGCCTCAGCCTAGCCAAACAGGAAGACAAGATCAGAGAACTGAAAGAAGACACCTGAATGAGATGTCTTAGGGAAAGGGCCCTAGTTTCTTAATACTCACGCCAGATCAGATGTCCCTTGGTAACCGGATCAAAATGCAGACCAGCTGAAGAGCAAATGAGGTTTCCTGATTTCTGTGATTCTCCCCAGTTCTTGAAGAACTCTCTCCCCTGTTCAATCCATGATATTAGCTCTGGTTTGGGAAGTCCATCATCTGTACAAAGAAATCAGACAGGGTAGTCTGGTTTCTTTGAGCACTAAATGTAAAGCACACTGAGTTGGTTTTAAATTTTTAAAACGTATTCCTGGGAAAATGTATGAGAAGAGATGTCAAATGATAGATTATAGGGTTACACAGAGGAGTAAAACTGCCCAAACATCCTGAAAGTTCTTCCTCATCTATCTGGACCTGTTATATCAGTTCTACTGTTTAAATCGTATCTTGGTCCCGTATGCCTAGCAATATGCATTTAGTCATGGATTTCATAAAACTCTCCAGCAGAAGGCTTTGAGGCTGGTGGGACAGCCCTGAAGAGAGCGGGAGATACCATGGGAAGAGGGGGAGATGGCAAAATAAGACCGGAATGCCCAACTAAAACACTGTCAGAAGTTCTCTGGTTGACAGTGCGAATCACGACCCCAAACATGGTGGAGTTCGAATAAAAAGGATTGTAAGCAATGAAATAAGCAGATGAAAATAGTGACAAGATTTTCTAATACAGTACCCCCATTTCCCAAAAGAAATGTTTATTTTCAAGTAAGAGTTTTTCAATAAAATATATTTAACAGTAATATATATAAAATATATATTTCAATAAAATAACCTAAAGTATGCTCCATAGATTGCTAAAGGGAGATCAATGTATGGTTCAAATCAGAGAAAGAGGGTGAGCTGGGTAATGCCTGCATCAGGAATAAAATGTCAGAATGGTGTAACATGTGGAGACAGATCACTGTTCTAGAGTCCTCCTTGCCCTCTGAAATCTGACTTCAATCCCAAAAGAATCCTAAGACTGCTCTCATGAGAAAAAGAATATCTTTTGTTTTTTATTTGTTCTTTATTTTTTATTTTATTTTTGAAATGTTTTATTTATTTCTGAAAGAGAGAGAGACAGAGAGAGTACAAGCGGGGGAGGGGCAGAGAGAGAGGGAGACACAGAATCCAAAGAAGGCTCCAGGCTCTGAGCTGTCAGCACAGAACCCAACGTGGGGCTCAGACTCCTGAAGGAACCAAGAGATGTAAAATATGAAGTTGACGGAACATTATCTAGAAGTTTATTATTTAAGTTAGCCAGTAGAGGCATGAAAAAAAAAAACCCCTCAAAACTTGGGGACAAGGGAAAAAAGGAGACAGAAGGAAGATCATATAAATGCGTTATGCCTCATTTTTCATAGTAATGAGTTAATGCTGTCTAAATGCAATAAATCAAGAAATCGAGATGTAAGCATGATAGTTAGACTGGAGGAAACCAGACTAGAAACTAAAACAGAAAAGGTGAAACGTGGTTGCCTTGGGAAATGAACTGAGTGCCCGAATGAGGATGAAGTAGAGACACTTCTCTGAACAGACTGATTTTTAAAAACCACGTTTGACAAATTAAAAAATACATATAAAGACCAAGTAAGGAGCGAGACTAAAAAGAACGCCCATTACTTAACCAGGCAGGGACAGCCCCGCTAGACATCTCAGCGTCTAGCCTTACAAAACCTCACTGCGGGGAGACACCGTAGCTTTTCTGAGCTATACAGACCCCACTGTGAAAGCTGACACGTAGGGACCCCCTAGGGTACGTTATGGATATGAGCGAGGAGTCCCCTGTATGGAAATCATGACACCCTCTGAGTGCGTAGTGACTACAAGTCCTGGGTACTGATGTATTTGGTCACCTCTGACACACATCACACAGTCTTAAACATTCTCATGTGACAATATCTACCCACGAGTAAGGATGAGCAGTGCCTGCAGAAGTACTAACATATGACTCTGGGTTAAAAAAAAAAACACAACACACACACCTTTCTGAGTTGATTTCTGAGAAACCTGGCCACCCAACAGGAGACTCCAGAGGCCAAGACCTCTTTCAGGGCCAGTTCCATGACCCGCCCCCAAGTCAAGCGCTTCTTACCTAGAGAAACAAGAATCTCATAATTGGTTCTCATCACATGCTTGTAAAGCTCCCTCTGCCACGCTTCCAGACTTTGCCATTCTTGTTCAGAGAAATAAATGGCAACATCTTCAAAAGTCAGAGGTAACTGAAATTAGACATAATACATAGTCATTATTGCTTCAAAATGATTTCAGCTCCTTCTCATCAATTTATTTTCTTTCTCGTTTAAGTAAACACTACCCTCAACATGGGGCTCGAACTCCCAACCCTGAGACCCAGAATCACCCGCGCTACCCACTGGCCAACCAGGTGTCCCTCCTTTTCATCAATTTAAAAGATTTTTGTAGCGGACCTGGTTTTTTGCGTATTCAGCAGCTTCCTCCTTGAGCACTTTCCTCCCCCTACTCCAACCATGTGGCTCTGTTAACTGCTCTGCCTTTTGTGGTTCCTCATGCTTGTTTGAACCATATGTGCCTATGTATAGAATATTTTTCTTCTTTTAAAAATGAAAATGGGAATAAAACTGTGTAACTTCACTTGGTATGTCACTGTATCTTTCCAGGTCAATGGTGTATAGGCAAAACCAGGCTTTTGCAAATTGAATTATATTCCATTGCATGGGTACATATACCCCACGGATGGGATATGATAGTTTCCATTTCCTTTATAAGTTACAAACAATGCTCTGATATGCTTCCTGATATACTAGTGCTTTTACCTCTGTAAGATAAAGCCTAAAAAGGAGAACTACTAAAGCAGAAGGTATAAACATGTTCAGTTTAATAAGTACCACTAGACTGCCTTCCAAAAAGGATACCGCCCTTTTGCCCTTTTGCTATTGAGACTTACTTCTTTGCACCTTTGCCAGCACAGGATGTTTTTATTTTTATAATTTTTTAACACTTATTTATTATTGAGAAACAGAGAGAGACAGAGCATGAGCAGGGGAGGGTCAGAGAGAAGGGGTGACACAGAATCTGAAGCAGCTCCAGGCTCTGAGCTGTTGGCACAGAGCCTGATGCGGGGCTCAAACCCACAAACTGAGATCATGACCTGAGCCCAAGTTGGATGCTTAACCAACTGAGCCACCCAGGTGCCCCATGTTTTTAAGCCGTTAAAAATTTTGTTACCAATATTAATGGGTAAAAAATTATATTTCATTGTTTTAATTTGCATTCATTCGTGAGGTTTAACATCCCTTTTATACTTTTTGGGTGTGAGGGCACTCCAGTATCTTTGCACATGTCTGTTCACATCCTTTGCTCAACATTCTCATCGACTCCTATAATTTGAATGGACTTCTTTATATTAGGGTTAATTGTCCATTCATTGACTAGCAAACATTTTCTCCCCCAGTTGTTTGCATCTTGAGCCTTTTATTTGATCTGTCAGTCCTTCCCATAGTTTCCAGCTTTTTAAATTAAAAAAAATAATTTGAGGGGGGGCGCCTGGGTGGCTTAGTCAGTTGAGTGTCCAGCTTTGGCTCAGGTCATGATCTCGCAGTTCATGGGTTTGAGCCCTGCATCAGGCTCTGTGCTGACAGCTAGCTCTGAGCCTGTAGCCTGCTTCAGATTCTGTATCGCCCTCTCTCTCTGCCCCTCCCGTGCTCGTGCTCTCTCTCAAAAATAAATAAAAACAGAAAAAATTATATAACTAAAATAAAAAAATTTTTAATGTTTATTTTTCAGAGAGAAAGAACGTGAGACTGAGCCACCGAGGTACCCCCATAGTTTCCAGCTTTTTAAGTGTCCCCCATATCAAAAAGATATATAAATATTCTACTCATATTTTTTGGTCTTAGGCTTGCAATTTAATTCTATAGATGAGGGGCACCAGAGTGGCTCAGTCTGTTGAGGTTCTGGCTCTTAATTTTGGCTCATATCACAATCTCACAGTTTATGAAATCAAGCCCTGCATCAGGCTCAGTGCTGACAGTGGGAAGCCTGCTTGGGATGCTCTCCCTCTCCCTCTGCCCTTCCCCTGCTCGCAGTTTCTCTCTCTCAAAATAAATAAGAAAATATTAAAAAATAAATAAATTGGGGCACCTGGGTGGCTCAGTCAGTTAAGCGGCTGACTTTGGCTCAGGTCATGATCTCAGTCTGTGGGTTCGAGCCCCGCATCAGGCTCTGTGCTGACAGCTCAGTGCCTGGAGACTGCTTCAGATTCTGCATCTCCTTCTTTCTCTGTCCTACCCCACACATGCACACTCTCTCTCTCTCAAAATAAAATAAAGATATAAAAAAATTTTTTTAATAAATAAAATTCTACAGATGAGATTGGCATCTTTAATAGATACATTTGAGAGCCAATCACACACCATTAAATATACTATCCTTTCTTCTTAGATTGGAATGCTAACCTTTAATCTTCGCATATATTAGGTTTTCATACATATGTGAATCTGTATGTTCTCTTACACTTTCTATGCACTATTGTAATCCTGGGGTGACAAGTCTTACCCTCTCCTCACATTCTTTTTCAAGTTACTGCTCTGATTTCCTGGGTATTTATTCTTCCTCACATACTCCAACATCACTTTGTCCAACAACACAAAAGTGCACTGGAATTCAGTTTCGATTGCATTAACTGTATATATTTTCCATTTATGTGGTCCTGCCTGCTATCCTTAATAATGTAATTATTTTCTGCATAAATGTTCAGAGTCTTTCTTATTAACTTTACTTCTGCTTTTCTGTGGTCTTTCCAACAATTGTAAGTGGAACCACCCCTTTTGGGATGCCATTTCAAATTATTACTAGTTTTTTAAAAAGTTACTGATTTTTGTGAACTTATTTTGTATCCAATTCGTGTACCATACTGTTTATCAATCCTGTTAAGTTTATGGTGGGATACAGTAAAAATTTTCAAATAAAGATAATCTCTCCATCTTCCGCACTGCTTTATTCTTGTATTATTATACTTTTCAGGAGAACCTCGTTTGTGGCTTTAGGGTTTAGTATCTTGATTTGAAGACTTTTCCTATTCTAAGAGTATAAAATACTCTATTAAACTCTCCCTAACACTCATAGAACTTTTATTAGACGTGTTTCCATCTGGGACTTATTAAATGTAGCACAGCAGGAAGGGACATAGTTCTTTTTCCGCGTGGATATTCAGTTATCACAAAACTTACTGAACAGTCTAGTCTTTCACCATTGATTTGGGATCGTTTTTCATTAATCTGGCTTCCATTTATACTTGAATCTACTTTTGTCCCCAAATTGGAGTTTAATTCTTACAGCTCTCTCAGATATTTTGCTTTTTAAGAGGCATGGCCACCAAGCAGCACCCTTCAGTCATTTCTCACAGGAAAATGTCTTGACTTTTCTTGTCTATTTTCTTCCTCTACATAAACAGGAAAGATATTTTGTTAAATTTCTACAAGTTCTAATGGCATTCTGATAGGAATATGATTAATATACTAACGTGGGGGAGGACTGGATCTCTAAAATATGGGATCTTCCCACCTTAAAACACCTCTCATTTTTCTAGATATTTTTATGTTTAGTAAAATTAGTTTTCTTCATATAGATTTTACATAATTCTCAATAGGCTCATTCCTGGGGACTGAAGAATTTCAGTTGCTACCATGCTTGGGGTTTTTTTTTCCCCCCCACTTAATTTTCTAATTATGAAACCTTGGGAAGCTAATTTTTGTGTTTATTCTGGAAATGAATTCCCTTGTTGGCTTACACTTTAGCTGATTGCCTTGGAGTGTCTATGTAGAGAATGAGGTCTACAAATTAATATTTCTTTTAACTATTTGAGCCAATAATTTCTTATTTTTCTTACTGCATTGGCTGGAATGATGTCAAATAATAGTGATGATAGCATACATCTGTCTAAGGTTTAAACTAGAAGCAGATAAACTATATATTTATTAAAGTATCTACATTAAATGCACGTTGTTTCCTTTTCTCTCATTTTAAAATTATATTTAAGACTTTTTTTCTTTTTAGGCAATCTCTACACCAAACGTGGGGCTTGAGCTCACCACCCTGAGATCAAGAGTCACACGCCCTACTAACTGAGCCAGCTAGGAGCCCCTATTGCTTTCTCTTTAAAGTTTTTAAAAATTTATTTGGAGGGGCGCCTGGGTTGCTTAGTTGGTTTAGCATCCAGCTTCGGCTCAGGTCATGATCTCAAGGTTCATGGGTTCGAGCCCCACGTCAGGCTCTGTGCTGACAGCTTAGATCCTGGAGCCTGCTTTGGATTCTGTATCTCCCTCTCTCTCTGACCCTCCCCTGCTTGAACTGTCTCTGTCTCTCAAAAATAAATTAAAAGTATTATAAAAAATTGAAACAAGAACAATTTGTCACAAAATTTTACACTTGCTTATATGCAATTTCGTCAGTGAGAAACTCTCCGTCAGTTCACCATCAGGACGATTTTACACCACAAAGGAGGTTTGTCTGGAGACATTTGTGTCAGGACTGGGTGGCGGCTGCTACTTGCATCTAGTGGATTCTGAGAAACACCCTACAGTGTGCCAGATTGCCCCCCACAACACAATCATCCAGTTACAGAATGTCAGCAGCGGCAAGGCAAGAAAGCACGCCAGGCTGCCAGAGATGGGAAGGAATATACAAAACGCGCCCCCACACACCCTTCGAGAATCCATCCTTTAGAGGGTAAATCCAGATTACTGTTTTATGAGCGGACCTATCCAAACCGGATGTTAAAACCTCCCCTCTGATTTCCGATAATACTTTTTCCATCTCACTGCTTCTTACACCTACTTCCATAAGCAAACTTAAGGCAGTTTTTAAGATGGTTTATTTTTTTTTATAATTTAATATGCATAAAAGTGTGTTTTTATTAGGTTCCTATCTTTTCTTTTCAACACATCACTGTGGAACTTTATGAGTGTTGTATGTCTAAACACCATTCCTCCAGTAAGCTGTGGTTTTTATGACATGAATTTTGCATTGCACTGATTTTTAGAAATGCGTGTGATGTATTGTAGCAGAAACGAATGCATGTTTTTGTTTAAAATATATTTATTCTGCTCTTCTGATTAAATTCCTTACTTTAAGATTCAGAAAATTAAAACATTATAACAAGTATCCTGGTTGTTAACAGTACACTGTTGATTTAACAAATTTAACATTTTCTTTGTATTTCCTTTTAATGAAATATGACAGATGAAACTCAAGTCCTCTTTAGTCCCTCTTCAATGTTTTTTTAAATCTTTTTAACATTTATTTTTTATTTTATTTTATTTTATTTTTTTACATTTATTTATTTTTGAGAGACAGAGTGTGAACAGGGGAAGGGCAGAGAGAAAAAGAGACACAGAATCAGAATCAGGCTCCAGGCTCTGAGCTAGCAGTCAGCACAGAGCCCGACATGGGGCTCGAACCCATGAACCGTGATATCATGACCTGAGCCGAAGTCGGACACTCAACCAACTGAGCCACCCAGGCGCCCCTAACATTTATCTTTTTAAGTTTATTTGAGAGAGAGGGAGAATGTGTGAGCAAGGGAGGGGTCGAGAGAGAGGGAGAGAGAATCCCAAGGAGGCTCTGAATTATCAGTACAGAGCCCAATGTGGGGCTCAATCTCCCAAACCATGTGATCACGACTTAAGTTGAAATGAAGAGTCAGATGCTTAACCAACTGAGCCACCCAGGTGCCGTATTATTTCTTTTAAATACTGATTTATTTTGAGAGAGGAAGGGAATGGGCAAGGGGAAGGGACAGAGAGAAAATCCCAAGCAGACTCCACGCTGTCAGCACAGAGCCTGACTTGGGGCTCAGTCCCACAAACCATGACATCATGACCTGAGCCAAACTCAATTGCTGGCAGCTCAACAGATGGAGCCACCCAGGTGCCCCTTCAATATCTTACACTCAGTCCCCGTCTCTCTTCCAAGAAGCAAATAATACATGCATATAACTTTTCAATTCATGTTTTTAATTTTTAATTTTTTAATGTTTTATTTATTTTTGATGCAGAGAGAGACAGAGCATGAGGAGGGGAGGGGCAGAGAGAGAAGGAGACACAGAACCGGAAGCAGGTTCCAGGCTCTGAGCTAGCTGTCAGCACAGAGCCTGACGTGGGGCTCAAACCCACAAACGTGAGATCTGACCTGAGCTGAAGTCGGAGGCTTAACCAACTGAGCCACCCAGGTGCTCCTGTTTTTAATTTTTAAATACACCTAAGTATCTATAAATATTACTTTGTCTTTTATGCACCAATGCTTTATTATACTGCAGCTTGGATTTTTCACTTAACATTTTGAGACCTGTCCATGCTGGGGCACCTGGGTAGCTCAGTTGATTGAGCGTCCAACTTCAGCTCAGGTCATGATCTTGCAGTTCATGGGTTCGAGCTCTGAGTCGGGCTCTGTGCTGGCAGCTCGGAACCTGGAGCCTGCTTCTGATTCCATGTGTCCTCTCTCTCTGCCCTTCCCCTGCTCATGATCTGTCTCTCTCTCTCAAAAATAAATAAATGTTAAAAAATTAAAAAAAAAAAGTCTAGGGCACCTGGGTAGCTTAGTTGGTTAAGTGTCCGGCTGCAGCTCAGGTCATGATCTCACCGTTCGTGGGTTCGGGCCCCGCGTTGGGCACTGTGCAGAGAGCTAGCTCAGAGTCTGGAGGCTGCTTTCAGATTCTGTCTCTCTCTCTCTCTGACTCTTCCCTGCTCACGCTCTCTCTCCTTGTCTCTCAAAAATAAAAATAAAAAGCATTCAAAAAAAAAAAAGGTCTGTCCACGTTGATACACACAGAACTGATTTAACTTTGTGTGGTGTTCCATTGTCTGAATATGTCACAATTTTTAATCTATTCTTTTATCCATTGACCATTTATTTTAGGTTCTGTGAAATGACCGTTCAGATCCTTTATCTACTGGGTCACTTGTCCTTTCATTTCTAGGATTTTTTTTAAGTTTATTTATTTTGAGAGAGTGACCGCACAAGCAGGGGAGGGACAGAGAGAGAGAGAGAGAGAGAGAGAGAGAGAGAGAGAGGGAGAATCCCAACGAGGCTCCAAGTCATCAGTGCAGAGCCTGATGCCGGGCTAGAGCTCACAAACTAAGATCACGATCTAAGCTGAACCCAAGAGTCAGATGCTCAACTGACTGAGCCACCCAGGTGCCGCTCACTTCTAAAATTTCTTTATATAACTTGTATATTGATTAACTGTTGACTAAATTAGGTTACAAATACTTTCTCCTTGTGTATGTCTTATCTTTTATTTTTTCTATTTTTTTAAGTTTATTTATTTTGAGGGGGAGAAAGAATGAGCATGGCAGGGGCAGAGAGAGGAGGGGACAGAGGGTCCAAAGCAGGTTCTGTGCTGACAGCAGAGAGCCCTACGCGGGGCTCAAACTCACAAACCATGAGATCATGACCTGAGCTGAAGTCAGACGTTCAAGGACTGAGCCACCCAGGTGCCCCGTGTCTTATCTTTTCATTTTATTTATGGTTCTATTGTACATAAATTTTCAACTTCGATGCTAATATATCAATGTTTTCTTAGATATTCTAAACTTTATTCCAAAAAGCTTAAGTTTTACTTTTCATGCTAATATTTTACATTTTACCTGGAATGTAATTTTTAACATTTTTCCCTAAATTTTTAATGTTTTTATCTTGTTTAATTAATTTTTTAATGTTTATTTATTTCTGAGAAACAGACGCTGCTCTGTGTCTACCTCTGCACAAAGTAACACTATTAATTCTATGGGCTTACAATAAGTTTTACTACCCACTAGGGCAACTCCCTGTTCCTTGTTCTTTTTTCAGAATCATATTTTTGATCCTTATTTTTCCAAATGAAATTGAAAATCTGTTTATCTAAATTCACAAAAATCGTACCGCCATTCTGATAAAACTGTAGTAAATGTACATATTAACTTGGAAGAAAAGTACCATCTTTACTACCATATTTAGTCTTTCCATCTAACGGCCTGGCTAGCTCCTATTTATTTATAATTTCTCCATAAAAGTGTTGCCTGTCTTTGGAATATTTAATCCTAGGAATTATGTTTTCCTAGCGGAGACAATGCTATCTTTTTAAATTAACGCTATTTTGAAATAACATCACGAATTGATTTAGTAATCAGAAAAAATGCTCAAGATGAAAGTTTGTAAGGTATTAAAAAACATAATAGGGGCGCCTGGGTGGCTCAGTCGGTTAAGCCTCCGACTTCGGCTCAGGTCAGATGTCACATTCGTGGGTTCGAGCCCCGCGTCAGGCTCTGTGCTGACAGCTAGCTCAGAGCCTGGAGCCTGCTTCCAGTTCTGTGTCTCCTTCTCTCCCTGACCCTCCCCCTCTCATGCTGTCTCTCCTGTATCAAAAATTAATAAAACATTTAAAAAATTAAAAAAAAACATAATAAATGGCCATTCCTTCTACACCTAGATTACAACAAAATATTATACAATCAAATACTGCTAAGTATTACCGTAACACTGTATTCTGCTTAGATTTTTATATCCTATTCTATTCCTTCCGTCCTGTCTTCCTTCTTACACTGAACATAAACGTTAGCGGGTGGATTATCGTATTCAAGCCGCTACCAGCCTTCATTTCAACCGCCCAGAATCTCAAGTTTTTTAAAACACTTGTTCTGAATTCAGGAACTATCGTGTAAAACTGGCTGAGCTGTAACACCCATCGCGGGAACCAGACCCATTTCTCTCCTCTCCAGTGGCAGCCCCCGCCACGCCCAGGCGCCCCCGGCCCAGGCACGGCCCCCTGCCGAGTCGGCCTAGTCCACGCACTGCTTGTTCGGGAGTGCGGCCACTTACGACCTCCGGCGGCCACCGGCTCCGTCCAGGGTCCAGACCTTACATTCAGAGCCTAGCGCGACCTCCAAGACTCCACTGCACCAGGTCTCCGCTGCCGCCCCGCGAGGACCCTGCATGGGTGCCCGCCAAGCCGGAGCCCGAAGACCCGCCCCGAGCCCCGAATCTGGGCGTCCGCGCAGGCAGCTTCTCTTACCGGAGCCGGCTCGGCCATGGCCCTCCACGATCCCCACCGGCCCCGGCCCCCGCCCCTGCGACGCTAAACGCCCGGGAGGCCCCGCGGCACCGCTTTCGGCGCACAGCCTCTGGCTCCGCCCAGCCCCGCAGGCTCAGGCCCGGCGCGGTGCACGCTGGGACTCGCAACCGGTCCGGCCCCACAGCGCCCCCTGCGGCCGGGAGGAGCCAGCGCCGTCCGCGGGTCCCGGTGCTGGGTCCGTGGGTCTCCAAGCGAGGAAGACTGACACTGAAAGGAGCCGGAGAGAAGGAGACGGAGAGGCGAGGTGGGACTCCAGCTGCAAGTGTGGAGAAGACTCGCTCTTCACTGACCCCGGGACGGAGAGGGGGTGTGGAGTTTGGTTTGGTTCCTCCCCGAAGCGGACCCCAGGCGAGAGGAGGATTATCTGTGAGGCCATCCTGGGAATGAAGCAAGGGAGGTGAGCCGGCCAACGGGGTCAGCGAGCAGGTCCCCGCCACCGTGGGCCATGGGCAGTCTGTCCTGCCGGGGACTCTGCGAGTGTGCAGTTCCCCCACCCCCATCCCCGCTCAGAATCCACCTGCCAGGGGCCAGGAGGCTGGGAATTCATCCTCAGGGAGTCAGGCAGGCACATGGCATCGCCGACTCCATGGACTTAAAATTAACACACGACTTAAAGTCTATAAAAGCAAGAAATGTCTTATAACCTAAATATGAAATGGATCTTCAGTTTACTTCGTCGTTCCCTCTTAAGCACCCAGTGTGGTTGAAGTGCAGAGATATATGTAATTACTCCCCCTACCGTAAAGGTTTTGTTTTTAAAAATGAATTTTTAAAAATTTGAAATTTAACAACAATAAAACAAATTTAAAAAGAAGTAGGCAGCTCTTTCTGCCCATGGGTCCGGTCTGGTGCATTAATAAAACCACCTTTTGGGGCGCCTGGATGGCTCAGTCTGTTGAGCATCCGGCTTCAGTTCAGGGGATGATCTCGCAGTTTGTGGGTTCGAGTCCCACATCGGGCTCTGTGCTGACAGCTAGCTCAGAGCCCGGAGCCTGTCTTCAGATTCTATTGTCTCCCTCTCTCTCTGACCCTTACTGCTCACGCTGTCTCTCTCTCAAAAATAAATTTTAGGGGCGCCTGGGTGGCTCAGTCGGTTAAGCGTCTGACTTTGGCTCAGGTCACGGTCTCACAGTCTGTGAGTTCAAGCCCCGTGTCGGGTTCTGTGCTGACAACCCGGAGCCTGGAGCTGCTTCTGATTCTGCCTCTCCCTCTCTCTCTGCCCCTCCCCTGCTCGTGCTCTGTCTCTCTCTCTCAAAAATAAATAAACATTAAAAAAATTTTAATAAAATTTAAAAAATTAATAAAACCACCTTTTTACACTGAAGACAGACATCTCAAGAATTAACTCTTGGGGCGCCTGGGTGGCTCAGTTGGTTAAGCGTCCAGCTTAGGTTCAGGTCATGATTTCACAGTTCGTGGGTTCAAGCGCCGCGTTGGGCTTTGTGCTGACAGCTCAGAGCCTGGAGCCTGCTTTGGATTCTGTATCTCCCTCTCTCTCTGACCCTCCCCTCCCCTGCTCGTGCTGTCTCTGTCTCTCAAAAATAAATTAAAAAACATAAAAAATTAAAAAAAGAAGAATGAACTCTTGGGGGGCGCCTGGGTGGCTCAGTCGGTTAAGCATCCAACTTCAGCTCAGGTCATGATCTCAGAGTCCTTGGGTTCGAGCCCCCTGTCAGGCTTTGTGCTGACCGCTCAGAGCGTGGAACCTGTTTTCAGATTCTGTGTCTCCCTCTCTCTCTGGCCCTCCGGTTCATGCGCTCTCTCTCTCTCTCTCTCTCTCTCTCTCTCTCTCTCTCTCTCTCTCTCTCTCTCAAAAATAAATAAAAACATTAAAAAATCATTTCTTGGCCATTGGCTCCAAATCCAACACTTCAAACCACATAATTTGGCATCTTAACGTGAGGTGAGCCTTCTCATCTGGGTGAGCCTTAGTCCAAACTTGGACACCATTGGAAATACTGCTTATATCACCAAGATTTTGACTGAAATGTCATATTTGAGAGCCATGCATAGACTCAGATATGGTCATAGCTTTAAGGAATTAAGACTGACTTTATGAAGAACGAAGCCAATAAATCCCCTTGGAACTATTGGCCTTGATGAACTTTGGGGGTGATGTGGGGGGGCAGTCCAGAGCCAACAACCAAGAAAGAATTCTTGAAAATGTCTTTGGTGCAAAAAAGGTGATTTTATTAAAGCATGAGGACAGGGCCCGTGGGCGGGAAGAGCCGCACTGCGGTTGTGCGGAGTAACTCATCATACACCCTCAGGCTGGGAGGGGGTCAGGGATAGAGGAAGTCTCTAAGGTATTTTGGAAGCGAGGTTTCCAGGACCTTGAGGGGCTCGCTGTTGCTAGGGAAATGTCATTTATTACCGTTTAATAAAACCTCAGTCATGAGACCCTTTGGATGTATATGATTGCCAGCATATATCTTGGGGCAGTGGAGGTAAAGGAAGTAGATTTATAGGATCCTCAAGGTGGGATAATGTTAAGCTGAGATTCTCTTTTGTCCCCAGCAACGTGTCATCCTTGAGGCAGCTGAGCTCCTAGAGGGAGGTCACTCTGCCGGCGTCAAGGACTTGTCAATGGGCTACAGGCAGTAAGGGAATTTCATTTTCCATTTGCCTCAGTTTCCCACATTAACCGTGGCAAGCACTTAAACCCCGTTCCTTTGTTCTGGGGGAGCCAGGAGTGCCCGAGGACTATCACACACGTTCCGTGGGGCTGTTGGCCTATACTTTGCCTCCGCCTGATACCTCGCTTAGAGTTCCCAGCAGCCTCGCCAGGGACCCAGTCTGTCAGCTGACAGCCTCTCATTCCCTTGAACCTGAGAAAGACCTCGACGTTCTCTTCAATTGACAATGAAGGACTGTGAGAGAAGTTCTGATGGACTATCGGAGAGCCGTGGGAAGCAAAGGCAGAAGGAAATGGCAGATAAAATTTAATTTCCTTGTAACCTGCAGCCCACTGACAAATCCTTGAGGCGGGCGGAGGACTTAACTTTCCTCCAGTAATTCCCTGTCTTAGTGCAAATGCTTTGCTAGAGGGGAAACTGCCTTGACAATAGCTAGGTCTCCCGGATCCAGTGAGTCTTTAGCAAACGAAAACCCTTTTGGAAATTTCCTCTAGCCATCACCTCCCCCAGCTCCCAAGTAAATAACCAGTCACTCCATGGGTCTGTCCCCGTGCTTTAATAAAAGTCACTGTCTTGGACAATAAATAAATAAATAAATAAATGTACGTGAAAGTTGTTTCTAATGCTGGTACTCTAATGTAAATGCTCTTTTTAATGTTTTTTGGAGCGCCTGGGTGGCTCAGTTAGTTAAGCCTCTGACATCGGCTCAGGTCATGATCTCAGGGTTTTCCAGTTCAAGCCCTGCATTGGGTTCTGTGCTGACAGCCTGGAGCCTGCTTCGGATTCTGTATCTCCCTCTCTGTCTCTGAAAAGAAATACATAACTGTAATAGATCAACTTACAAGATATCAGAAAGCTTACTGTAGTAAGTTCAGCTTAAACTCCCATTTCATAAATAATCAATATAAAAGCTTATGTAGTTTCCATATTAGAGTGATCGGGAATTACTAATGTTATGCCCAAGATTTCATGATCATCCCCAAAACCAGAAACCACCGGGGAGACCAAGTCACGCATGCAAAAGCAAAGGGTTTTATTATTATGGGCTTAGGCTGGCCGGACCTAAGCTCGGGCTCACAGACTTTACCAGCGCAATGGATCCGTGCTGAGAGCCCCGAACAAAGCGGGAGCAGGGCTTTTATGGGTTTGGGAAGGGGGGGTTACAGGAAATTGTGACACAGGTACAGTGACCCAATCACTATCGCCTATCATTATTGGCAGTAACTTTAACCATATACATTGTTATTTTTGGCAGGACCCAATCACAACATTTAGAGTGTTAACCAATTACAGAGTGGACCCAGGACCCTCACGTAGGGCATGACTAGCCTTTGAGGCCTGCCCTTAGAAATGTTAAGGGTGTTAGCTGGCCTTTCCTGATTGGGTGTTACAAGGGTGGTCCCTCCTGCCTTGGGCAATGTGTGCCCTTCTATTGTCTAATGATTCTGAGAAACTGACACCTAAGCCTCCAAGGTCAGAGGGGAACTTGAAGCCTGTCTTGGAGTCAGTTTGGTTCAAACCTGCGTCCTTACACTAACTGCTTCATCTCACGTCTATAACAATGCCGTTTGCAACTTAGGTTGCAAAACTCTCCCCTACCCCTTTTACTAAAATCTGGCCAAGGCAAGGTCAACAGGTCAAAGTCACATAGTCACTGCCCTGCAGTAGCTTAGGTGTCTAACTATGATTGGTCATTTTAAAAGACAAGAGGGGCGCCAGGGTGGCTCAGTCAGTTAAGCGTCCGACTTCGGCTCAGGTCATGATCTTAGGGTTCATGGGTTCAAGCCCCGTGTCAGGGTCTGTGCTGACAGCTAGCTCAGAGCCTGGAGCCTGCTTCGGATTCTGTGTCTCCCTCTCTCTCTGACCCTCCCCTGCTCATGCTGTCTCTGTCTGTCTCTCAAAAGTAAATAAAAAACAAAATTTAAGAAAAAAGACAAGAACTTTAAAATGATAGGTTCCAGCCAAAACGTGTATCACAATATAATTGACTACCATGAAATGCTGTAAATTGTGATTGGTTAACTAAATAATGATGTATTCTGCCTTGCTGAAATCCATATAAGCTCACTGCTACCTTTGTTCGGGGCCATTCTCTGCACTTTTCTCCTTAAGATCAGGAGATCAGGTTTGGCCGGCCTGGCCTCGAATAAAATCTTGCCTTGCTTCTATTTGGCATTTGGTGCTCTTTTTCGACAACACCCTGTTTCAATAACATATATATTAAACTTTATATATATTATATTATATTATATTTATATATTTATATGACATAGTTAAATAAAAATAGAGTCCTGTTTTGACATACTGGGGGTTAGTTAGGACTTCTAACATATAAATTTTTGGAGAATACCAGCCCATAGTAGGTTAGGGTAGTGCAAAATATTTAGGGGCAGTTAAAAAAATATGCCATAATGCTGCTTGAAGATTTTCATGTATATAGTCTTAAAATACAAAAAGTACAAAGTGCAAAGGATAGATTAATACATGAAATTAGATTAAGATTTAAAACTTTTTTCTTCCCATCAAAAACACAATAGCCCTAGGGGCACCTGGGTGGCTCAGTTGGTTAAGCATGTGAGTCTGAGTCCCAACTAGGACTGGGCTCTGTGCTGACAGCTAGCTCAGAGCCTGGATCCTGCTTCGAATTCTGTGTCTCCCTCTCTCTCTGACCCTCCCCTGCTCCAGCTGTCTCTCTCTGTCTCTCAAAAATAAATTAAAAACATAAAAAACCCACAATAGCCTAATCCAATCTGGTCAGACTGGGGAAAACTGTTTGCAACAAGAAGAAACGTCCAGAGAATATGAAAAACTTCTAAACAGCAAAAGACTACTCAGGAGGAAAATGTGCAAAATTATGAATAGTGAATTCACAGAAAGGCGGAAAAGGTGAATAGGCATAAAATACCCAAAGCTGCCCTCCTGCTGTTAGTCAGGAAGATGCAGTGTCTGCTTGTGAAGGGGCACATCCACAAGTCTTACCTTGGCGCTGGTTTTGCACATTTACACAGGAGCCATATTCAAGAATCGCCAGGGGGCCATTGTTGTAAGAGCGGAAACAGGAGAACAATTTAAGCGTCTATCACCCAGAGGATGGGTATTTATGGGATTTTCTCCCCAGACACTGAAACCTGGCAGCAAAAACTAGTGAACTATGGCTAGAAACAGCATACGTGAATAGCATTAACATAAGGTTGTCTGAAAAGGCACGTTGCAGGTTACATACACTATCTATGGTACCTCTTATAGAAACTTTGGAACATATTAAATAGCACTAAATATTATTTAGCAGCAATACATATGTAGGAAAAGTATGCTGACATGTACAGGAATACATACCCAATTTGGGATAGTAGTTACCGCTGGGAGCGGGGATCGGGAAGGGGCGAGGAGGAGAGGATGGAAACCAAGGCTGTACAGGTGCTCCATCAGTACAGATGGTCCCCGATTTGTGATGGGACCACTTATGATTTCACAATTTTACAACGGTGTGTAAGCAATATGCATTCGGTAGAAACTATCCTTGGTATTTCATTTTTAATTTTTTTTACGTTTTTATTATTATTTTTTTAATTTTTGAGAGACAGAGAGAGACAGCGCGAGCAAGGGAGGGTCAGAGAGAGAGGGAGATACAGAATCCTAAGACAGGCTCCAGGCTCTGAGCTAGCTGTCAGCACAGAGACTGATGTGGGGCTCAAACCCATGAACTGGGAGATCATGAGCTGAGCCGAAGTCAGACGCTTAACCGACTGAGCCACCCAGGTGCTCCTATCCTTGGCAGTTTGATCTTTTCCTGGGCTCGCGATATGTTGGAAGTTCCTCTCTGGTGATGCTGGGCACCTGCAGCTTGCAGTCAGCCACACCATCACAAGGGGCAAAAAACTGATACGCTTACAGCCATCAGTACCTACACACCCACTGTTTGTCACTTTCAGTACAGTATTCAATACATTACATGAGACATGCAACACTTCATTGTAAAATAAACTGTATTCAGTGATTTTGCCCAATTGTAGGCTAATGTAAATGCTTTCAGCTAATTCTATGTAGGCTGGGCTAAGCTATGATGCTCCTTAGGTTAGGTGTTTTCAACGTATTTTCTTTTCTTTTTTTTTTTAATTTTTTTAATGTTTTATTTATTTTTGATACAGAGAGAGACAGATCATGCGGAGGGGTGGGGCAGAGAGAGGAGACACAACAGGAAGCAGGCTCCAGGCTCTGAGCTAGCTGTCAACACAGAGCCTGACGCGGGGCTCGAACCCACGAACGCGAGATCTGACCTGAGTGGAAGTCGGAGGCTTAACTGACTGAGCCACCCAGGCGCCCCTCAATGTATTTTCAATATACAATGGTTTTATATTGTTGAAACCTCATTGTAAGTCACAGGTCTGTACCGCAAATGACTTCTTACTCAAGATGAGCCAACGGCTCACAGGTGAACATTCTTTATACCTTCTGAATATCTTTAACACTATAGGATACATTTAAATAACTTAATCAAGTCATCACTGAGTATTTGCCATCTCAAAGGGAGGGACACAGGCTTCTAAAACAATGTGAAAATAATACCCACTCCTTTTCACAGAGGAAAGTACAAAGTGCCATGGGAGCATCAGACAAGGGATTAGCGGACTCTCTCCAGAGGAAGAGTTCACGGAGAACTCCTAGCTTTTTGACTATGGAACTAATTCTTTCACAAAATGTAAAAAAATATTTATGTGTATACACACACACACACACGACTTATGTCTAAACTTCATCTCACAAATTTGGTATATAGAACTTAGAATGTTTAGTTCTAAAATTGCATTGTGATTTCCTCTTAAACTGGAGTTCTTTAGTGTATTTTTAAAGTTTCCAAGCCTAGGAAGTTTTATTGTTTGAAGTTTCCTTTTTTATTTCTAAGTTAATACTTCATGGTAGGAGAAGTTAGATCACAATGAAATGAACTTTTAAAAATATGTTGAGACTTTATTGTGACCTAGTACATAGTTAGTTTTTGTAAAAGCTCTCTATGTGTTTAAAACTGATGTTATTTCCTCTACAGGGCTTTCTATTGGGTAAAACCTGTAAATTTTTTGCTGTTCACGTCAGGTTATTAATGTCTGCTAGATTACTGTCTGCTAGATGAGTACATTTATTAAAGGTATGCTAACTATCCAACTAAAATGTATATTTATTTTGATCATTTGGGTAACTTTTGCTTTTAATAATACAATATATTGTTAGGTGTTTACAAGTTTATGATTCTTAAATCTTCTTAGTGGATTCTTTTTATGGATTTTGCTATAAATTCTAACGTGTTCTCATGTATAGTTTATTTCATTAGCCTTCATTTGATAAATCTTTTTCCATCACTTTTTTTTCATTCTTTAGTGTTTGTTGTCTTGTCTCTTGTAAACTTTGTATAATATAAAGTTTTAAAATATCTGACAGTCTTCTGATTGTGTGCCTAATTCAATATCTTATTATTTTCATCATCCTGGAAATTTTCTTTTGCTGCCTTCAGGTGGATTGGTACTTTTCTTTCTTTCTTTCCTTCTCTCTCTTTCTTTTAAATGTTTTATTTAATTTTGAGAGACAGCACAAGCGGGAGAGGGACAGAGAAAGAGCAAGGGACAGAGGATCTGAAGTGGGCTCTACGCTGACAGCAGTGAGCCTAATGTGAGGCTCGAACACTCAAACCGCAAGATCATGGCCTGAGCCGAAGTCAGATCCTCAACCAACTGAGCCACCCAGGTGCCCCTGAATTGGTACTTTTCTTTATTCCTTTCTTCTTCAGCTGTTTTATAAACTATATTATTAACATCTTAGTGATTGATTTTTTAACTGCTCTATTGAGGTACAACTGACACACTATAAACTGTATATATTTAAACCTTACAATTTGGTAGTTTTGACATATGTAGAAATTCATGAAACCGTCCCCAAAACCAAGACAATAAGCATACCTATAATCCCCCCAAAGTTCTCCATGCCCTTCTTTATGTTCTTCTCCTATTCTTGATGCTGGGTTCAATATCATTGCTAGGGTGTGGATTTTTATCACCCTCTCATGTAATGTAAGTGCACTTTTCTCTCTTTTTTAAAAATGTTTATCTCTCTCTCTCTAAAATAAATAAAAACAGTTAAAAATTTTAAAAAGGGGCGCCTGGGTAGCTCAGTGGGTTAAGCATCCGACTTTAGCTCAGGTCATGATCTCATGGTTCGTAGGTTCGAGCCCCACATTGGGCTCTGTGCTGACAGCTAGCTCAGAGCCTGGAGCCTGCTTCAGATTCTATGTCTCCCTCTCTCTGACCCTCCCCTGCTCATGCTGTCTCTCTCTCTCTCTCTCTAAAATAAATAAAAACAGTAAAAAAAAAAATCTATTTTTGAGAGAGCACAAGTCGGGGTGGGGTAGAGGGGGGAACAGAGGAGGCCCAATGCTGACAGCAGCAAGCCCAGTGTGGGGCTAGGGCACTTTTCGATGGAAAATTTTGGAAACAATCAGTCGTTTTCAAGTGTTCGCTACTCAGTCACTCCCACTGTTTACTTTTTCCTTCTGGAATTGTTAGGTATGTATCGGAAGCTCTCAATCCTTTATGTATCTTCACTGCTTTCATATTTCTATTATTTGTATTTATCTCTCTACTTCATTCTGAGTAAATTTCTAAAGCTCAGCCTATTTGGGATTTTAGTTCAATCAGTAACTTTACTTTCTCATTTCCAAGGCTCTTTTTTCATATCCACCTGTTGTATGTCACTTCTGCTTATTTTTTTTAATCTCCTAGTATTTTAAAATGTTATAATTCACTTATATTTTGGTGAATCAAGTGCACTGGTTTTAAGATATCTTAAGATATTATTTTAAATTTATATGGAGTGAATTCATCTTCTGATTTTGTTTTGTTGGCTAACTTAACCTTAGATTTCCTTATGGGTTCTGGAATTATGGATTGCAGGCTCATTTTGAATGGGGATAGGTAGGGTTTCTGTGTCTATGTGAGAATGTATGCACACCTAACTATTCCTTTTTAGCTGCTCTGCGACCTGAAGTCCATGATCAAGTCCTATGTAGCTCAGTGCCCCCCCCACCCTGCCCTGTGTTGGTGGGTACATCACAGATCCACATATTCAGCCAGAGAATGGCTTGATCTGGGTGAGAAAATGCAAAAATCCCCACCCTGGCCGGGGTTCAGTCTCTGAGGGAAGCAGGCAGGTTACAGTTGAACTCTAAGAGTGCTATTAGAGAAAGGGTGTCGTGATACAGTGCGCATATAACCTGAAATGCTACTGGTGTGGAGACTCAGCGGTAGGACATGAAGGCGTTAGGACAGAAGAGGGTGCAGTCGGAGGATATGACGACGCACTTGAGAAAGACGAGAGTCATTAGGTAAGAGTGAGGTTCGTATTGTGAATGGGTAACAAGTTCAGGCTAAAAAGGCAGGTCTGGGTCAGCTCAAAGGTTTCTTTCTAATGTCATGTTAGGGAGTTTGAATTTATGATAAAATTGAAAGCTTAATAAAACATTTTTTGAGAATAGCATTAGCGTTAGGTATTAAGAAAACTAATCTGTTATAAGGGTAATGCATGCACTGCGGCAGAAAGCAGGAAAATCTGTCAATAAAAACCACTGTAAAATTTTTTAAAAGTTGGCTTGGAGGGGGCAGCTGAGTGGCTCAGTCAGTTAAGCATCAGACTGTTGATTCAGTACAGGTCATGATCTCATGGTTTGTGAGTTTGAGCCCCGCATCAGGCTCTGCGTTGACAGTACGGAGCCTGCTTGGGATTTTCTCTCTCCCTCTCTCTGTGTTCCTCCCTTACTGTGCTCTCTCTAAAACAAACAAACTTAAATGATTTTTTTAAAAGTTGGCTTCGGTTAGTGGGGATGGTAGGGATAAAGAAGGGCATTTGTTTGGGAGGAATTGAGGGAACAGGTTGGGTGTAGGAAAACCTAGGGTCATTATCAGATTTACAGCTTTGTAGGTTAGTGTAATTTTAGAGGTGGGAAATACAAGAGTGTGGGGAAGAGGTGCCGAGTGAGGGTTGATGTGGGTGCACAAGCCGGGGCTCAGGAGAGGACCAGATGACAAACAGCACAGCTGGGACTGGTGGGGGGGGAGGTGGAGGAGGTACTTCCCCATTCCTGGTATTTCTTCCCATTTAGGAACACACAGCATCCGAATCTCTGCGCCTCCTCATTCACTTTGCTCAGGTCTAGTGGTTAAGGTTAAATGAGGCCATAGGTTGGGGCCCTGATCCAGTAGGATTCGTTTCCTTCTAAGAAAAGGAAGAAACACTGGAGATCCCCCAGACCCACCCGGAGCACAGAGCAGAAGAACCATGAGGACACAGGAAGCCAGCTCTCACCAGGCACAAATCCTGCTGGCACCTTGGTCTTCTAGCCCTTAGATCTGTAAGAAAACAAATTTCTGTGCTTCAGCACCCCCGCCCCCCGTCTGTGGTGTTTTCTGATGGTAGCCTCAGCTAATACACGCATAATGTAAGAAACTTTTATCCCAAGGAGCTTTATTACCAAATGGAGGCAAGGAAAGGCTTAAAGGGCTAACCTGAATTTCACAGCAGGAGGACTAGATTGTTTTCAGAGTTTTCCTTCCTCCAGTCTCTCCACTCACTAGATCACATGTCCTGAAACTTTTCAAACAAGTTCATGGGAGAAGACTGTCCCTCAGTTTGTGTGGGGAGGGTCCCCGGGGCGTGCGTTCTCCTCATGTACCCTGGGCGCAGGCACGCAGCTGTCCGGGGGGCGCTGGCGAGGCCGGCGGAGGTGGACATCCAGCCCGCAGGCGCCCTGACACGTTAGCGAAGTGCGGTTTTCTCCACACAGAGACACCCTTGACTCCCCGAGAGGCTTGCTCCTACAGGCGTGTGCCAACCAGAGCTGGACCTTTCCTCTTCGTACAGACACTGATTTGTAGGGTGTCCTTCATTCCAGCTGATTCTGACTCGGCCATCAGCGACCACCACATACTACAGAAATGGAAATTTTACAAGGGCCCCAAAGATTCGCTAAGGATGCACAGCCATACATTTTTGTAGGAATGCTGTCAGAAGATGGACAGTCCATGAGACAGGAAGGATTGCTAGAACAGGCTGGAAAATAATCTTATAATGATAGATTAAGCCACGGAACAAAAAATGGAGTGATATCTTGGACTGGCAATAGTTTTTCCTTTGGTGTTTACCTAAGAGACCCCAATATTAAGGCAAGTCTGCTTCCTGGAGAATTGATATACACTATGGAAAACACAGAGGGGTTCATTCTGTCATTGCTTGCTACTCACAATGGTGAGTTTTTACGTGATTCATATTAAACCAGAGGGAAACAAAAAACTTACATGCACCATCATTAACAAAGGAGATGGTAGACAACATTTATTTTTGGCAACAGAGAAATTCCCCCGCGACACAGATGCTCTCACCATGAGAGAGAAGATGAAAATTCACTCTGAGAAAAAAACTGAAAATCTCGGTACAAATTTAAATAAGGAAGCTTGGTAAAAGAAAGCAGACTGAGGCATTTGAGGGGAAACATTTCCGTCTGAAACATTTCTTCAATCAAGCTGTGGTTTCAGAATTTATTTTATTTTTACTTTAGAGAATGTGAGTGGGGGAGAGGGAAGAGAAAAGGAGAGAGAGGGAGAGAGAGGGAGAGAGAGAGGGAGAGAGAGGGAGAGAGAGGAAGGGAGAGGAAGGGAGAGAGAGGGAGAGAGAGGGAGGGAGAGAGAGAATCTCAAGCAAGCTCCAAGCTCAGTGCAGAGTCCAATGTGGGGCTTGATCCCACGACTCTGGGGTCATGACTTAAACTGAAATCAACTGCTCAACCGAGCCACCCAGGCGCCCCGAGTTTTCCAAATTTAATAAAGGTATTACTATGCTCCTGGATGACACTGCTAAAAACTGCTGGGACAGCAGCAGAGGAAAATGGTTCTTCCAGAACCAGCAGGCATTGTCCATGGGAACCACAGAGGGGAGGCTGTCTTTCCTGTGCCTGGATAATGTGGGGCCTTTGTCAAGGAGCCGACACGGCCTGCCTGCCGTGCATCCAGCCAGCGTGTCTGAGGCCAGTGCTCTGTGAATCCCTTGTCCCGCTTATACCATGGGCCCAACAGAGGTGCTAACTCCACCCAAGCGCTGTCTCTGCCGCCTTTCCGCACGGCTTGACTAGACACTGACAGGCGACTCCCTGGCATGTCCTGCGATGTGGGTGCTGAGTGCCCCCATGTACGTGAAGCTCCTCCCACATTCCTCACAGGAAAAAGGCCTCTCCCCTCTGTGATGGTGCAGATGGGTCTGCAAGCTTCTCTTCTGGAGGAAGCCTTTGCCACACTCGGGGCAGCGGAAGGGCCTCTCACCGCTGTGCGTGTGCAGGTGGACCTTCAGACTTCCCCGGATGCAGTAGCTCTTGTCACACTCGGGACACTGGAAGGGCTTCTCGCCGCTGTGGACCCGCATATGTTCGGTGAGCCTGTACTGCTGAGTGAAGCTCTTGCCACACTTCGCACAGGAGAATGGCTTTTTGTCACTGTGCTGGAGCAGGTGGCTTTTCAAGTTTCCTTTGAGACGGAAACTCTTACCGCACTCGGGACACTGGAAGGGCTTCTCCCCGCTGTGCACTCGCCGATGTTCCGCGAGCTGGGAGCGCTGGGCGTAGGCCTTCCCGCACTCGCCGCACGCGAAGGGCTTCCCGCCCCGGTGCGTCCGCTCGTGGGCCTTCATGGAGGCCTTCCAGAAGAAGCTCTTGTCGCACTCCGGACACTGGAGGGGCTCCTCGCCGCCGTGGAGTCTCATGTGCTCGCTGAGGTGCGAGTGTCGGCGGAAGCCCCGGCCGCACACGGGGCAGGAGAAGGGCTTCTCCTTGGCGTGGACCTTGCGGTGCTCGGTGAGCCTCGACTGCCGAGGAAACGTCTTCCCGCACTCGCCGCACGCGAACTCCGTCGGCCGGCCGTGGACTCCGCGGTGGCGCGCGAGCCTGGAGGGCCGCGTAAACCTCTGGCCGCACTCGGCGCAGGAGAAGGGCTTCTGCTCGCTGTGCAAGCGCCGGTGCGCCTGCATGGCGTTCTTCCAGGAGAAGCCCCTGCCGCAGTCCGGGCACCGGAACGGCTTCTCCCCGCGGTGCTGGAACACGTGGGCTGTCAGGCTTCTCTGCAGGCGGAAGCGCTTCTCGCAGTCGGGGCACTGGAAGGGCTTCTCTCCCGTGTGGACTCTGCTGTGTTCCGTGAGTTTCGTCTTGTGGGAGAAGGTCCGACCGCACTCACCACAGGAAAACGGCTTCTCGGCGCCGCGTGTCCGGCGGGCCCCCACCGCGGCCCTGCGCGAGCCGCTCCCGCCACAGTCCGGGCCACCGAAGGGCTTGTCCCCGCTGTGCTGGCAGCGGTGGGCCTGCAGGCTTCTCTGCAGGCGGAAGCTCCGGTCACACGTGGGGCACCGGAAGGGCTCCTCGCGGGCGTGCACCCCAAGGTGCTCCGTGAGCCCGCCCTGCTGGGCGAATCGCCTGCCGCAGCGCTCACAGGAAAATGGCCTCTCCCTCCTGTGCAAACACGGGTGCTTCTTCAAAGCGGCTTTACACTGGAAGGTCCGGTCACACTGGGGGCATGGGAAGGGTCCCTGGCCCGCGTGACCCACCTGGTGAACCAGCAGGCCACACCTCAGGCGGCAGCTCTTTGCGCACTTGCCACCCTGGAAACGCTCCTTCCTGCGCAGGATCGGCCGGTTCCACCTGAGTTCCGGGTTCCCTCTGGATTTGTTCTTGGACTTCGGGTATCTGCGGGGCTGGCTCCTGGCGTGCTTTCTTTTGTGCTTTACCAAGTCTCTCTTCACCTGGAAGACCTTCCTACAGACACAACAGGAATAAGATCTTGGCCCTGGTGGAACTTCCAAGCAACCCGGTGTGCCCACCAGCGCAGGCCATGGATCGTTCTTCTCCTGATTAGATGCTCTGATGTCAAGCTTTTCACGTAGAATCCCGATTTCTTGGAGACTTGGATGCTGTAAGGTGGCTCTTTGATTTGGTAAGGTTTTTCTTTCCTCCCCTGGTAAGGTAGCCCATGAACCCTGCTTCTGAAGACCATTTAAATGGCATTCCTCCTCTTTTGCCCCAGGATTTCCTTGGTCACCTGGAGAGAAAAAAAAGAAGACCCACCCTTACCAATGACGTGTCTGTGCTACGGTGCGGTCAAGAATGGTCTTCCCGTCACTAACAGCATGGGAAAGGGATCTCATTGATCTTGATGAGGTTCTCTGCTTTGTGTATCTGCTTGCCACAGGCCAAGAAATACACTGTGATGTACAAATCCTTCCATCATGTGTTAAGAACTGGCTGAATGTGGGGGGGAAAAACTGCAGGCAAATACATCTTGTGAACCTATGGATTATCCTCAGAGGATAAGCAGAAGTTGAAAGAAAATAAAAAATGAGCTAGTCTGAGAATAGGACCATTCTATTCTAGTTCCTTAAATCTGTGAAATAAATTGCGTAATACTTAAGTCTGAAGGCTTTGGGTCATATTCTTGCCCCTTCTACCACAGATTTCAGGAAAAGCTTTCTGGAAGAAAACTAATAGAATATCTTTCTTAGGGCTGCCTGGATGGCTCAGTTAAGTGTCAGACTTTGACTCAGGTCATGATCTCTCAGTTCCTGAGTTCGAGCCCTGCGTCAGGTTCCCTGCTTTCAGTGCAGAGCCCACTTCAGATCCTCTGTCCCCTTCTCTCTGGCCCTCCCCTGCTTGTGCTCACTAACTCTCTGAAATAAACATTAAAAGAAAACAATTATCTTCCTTAAGAATGTCAAAATGGCCATTTACTAAATTCACAAAGAACACAATGGAAATAATGCTCTTTTCCAAGGTACTCTGCACTGTAAGAAAGATACTAATAGAAGCATAGTCACCGCTGTTCCCAGAGCAAAAACCATAATGACACCAACAGGGAGCTGAGCTAGCACCTTATTCCCACCCATAAAAACTGGAGCAGACATCTAGATGCTCACCCGAGCCACTGTATGTCAGACCTGCTTTTTCTCCTGCTTTTTCTTAACACCACACAGGAGGAAACATCACCTGCCAGGAAGCGGGGGCCTGCCCCCAGAGAAGAACTCTGATTATGCTCAGAGGTTATGTCTCCAATGGGATGACGTCATTTACTAAGTTAGCTGATGTCTAGATCCTGGTAAAAGCGAACTTACATGTCTCCTTGAATCCTATTTCTTATCACTTACTATTTATTCCAGGCGGAGGGGCAGTTTGATTATTGGGGCAGAACCACCTGGCACAGAGGGAACATTCGTTTTTAGGGGAGAGCCACCAAAGCTGTTCATTCTTTGGTAATCGAAAACCTTCCTATAGGATGAGGTCCAACTTCCTCCTTGGGATTCCTGGCCCCAGACAATCTCACATCGTGTTATGCTTCCCCTTCTCCACCTCCCATTCGGTCCCAAGAATAACATTCAGCTACACGTTTTCTCAACACAATGAGCCTGTTCCCACCTCTGAGGCGGCTCATGTATGTCTAACCGAATCTGCTCATTCTTTGCTCTTTAATCCTAATTCCTTTAGAAGTCCTCCTGGGAAACTGCTGTCTCTACTCCACTCATTCTCCTCTGGATCCATATAGCACGACTACTACCACTGCCACTTATTATTTTGTTAGATTGTACCCAGTCCCATTATATAGCTGACTGGTCCAACAGTTCAAGATGATCGACTAACTTAACTGCCAAGTCAGGTGACTGAGAAGACAAAGTCCTACAGCGGAGCATATACATGGATATGCGTAGGTATCTCCGTCCCCCCGCCGGCCTGAGTAGTAACTGACACAGGCCTCTGAACATGGGAGAGACTCAATACTCATTAGATAAATGAAATAACAGACCGTGAAGTGAAGTCCTTGGGGATTCTTTTATTCTTTTGATGGAGTCAGCCCGTACACTCCCTGGGCTCAGATCCCCTCTCCCCAAGTGGAATCCTGTCACGTCCAAGGACTTAGATCTCCATATTCCCTTAAGTTTTTAAAGTATTTCCCATGTTTTCCTTGTGATGCAAGGAATTAAAAAAGGAATTCTTCAAAAGGATTTTAGAACTCAAGTTTTAAAAATGTATACAATGAAAAATAGCATGTTCTATAAAACTGGACAGTTTTCTCTTTCTCTGTACTCAGATGGACACAGCGGTGTGATGGGGAAGACGGTGGTTTCTCAGGACTTGACAAGTGCGGCCTTAACTTGCTCTTTCACAGGTAATTTGCATCTTCTTTCCAGGGTCATAATTTTTTTAATGAAATATACACAATTTCCCACCTTATAAAAGTAATACGTTCTTATATTTGCTTCCCACTTGAGTAAAAAAAACATTCTCCATCAAAACAATGCTCCTTCACAATGACCAGCTGACTATCCAGAAAGATTCAGGAAAATGCAATGAGTCATGACCCTAAATCCATCATACTCACCAAAATACAGCAACTTTCCAGCCTTCTGCAAGTCCCACTGCTCATCAGCAGAAAGGCTGAGTGTCACTCTATTCTCCAAGGGTCCCTGGTCTCTGATTAACAGCGTTCTCCCTTGTTCCATCCAGGTGATCAAATCTGGCTTGGAAAAAACACCACCTGCAAAGAGGGTCCATACAGACTCAATCTGGATTTACTGAGTACTTCACTGAACATGATTATCACAGTTGACTTTGATTCCTGAAGACAGGACATCAACATTAGGTTAAAAAAATTGAAACCCTTGAAATTGCATGAACAACAACAAAACATAGCTTAACCAGGACTACATGGCTTAAATGTTCTCTGCAATGTTTCACAAAATTAAAGGAAATGGATAAATTAAGGACAATGATTTTTATTTTTATTTTATTTTAATGTTTATTTTTGAGAGAGAGAGGGAGCAAGAATGGGGTAAGGAAACAGAGCGAGGAAGACACAGAATCCAAAGCAGGCTCCAGGCTCTGAGCTGTCAGCCCAGAGCCCAATGTGGGGCTTGGACCCACGAACTGTGATATCACAACCTGAGCCGAAGTCAGACACTTAACCACTCAGTCACCCGGGTGCCCCGGGGACAATGATTTTTAAAAGGCCAAAAGATCCAGGCAGAAAGTCTTTAAAAATGATCATTATGAGAACGATGTGAGTGCAATGGAAAGCAAAATCACAGGAGGTCAAGGAGGGAGCCTGATCACTAACGCTCCTGACCAGACTCCCCGTCCATATCCAAGGAGACTAACTACTGAGGTGCCATGAAGGAACCAGAAGTTGTTAACGGATGGCACCGATGAAGTGAGAGTCATGTGTCTAACGACAGAAGCACGAGGGGAAGAAGGGCACTTCTGAAGTAAAGGAGTGACGGTACAAGATGCAACGGACGCCCTGTAGTAGCATCGCCTACTGCTCAGACCCCGGATCGATGCTCCTCAAAGTGAACCGGCTCCTGCCAGCACTGGCAGCACCTGAAGGGCTTGGTGAAAATGTGGACTCCTGGGCCTCGGGCTGGACCTGCTAAATCCTAATCCCTGGGGCTAATAGCTGGATGCCCTATAAAGCAAATCGATTGTAAATAATGCCCTTTGCGTTTTAAAAAGTGGGAAAATCAGACTGGATTTTCCAAGCCCAAGACCCCAGTTGTGACAACTACCAACTCAACCTTGGATGAACACGTAGCTCTAGTTTCTCCTACCTTAGTGGCCTGAGACTGCTCTGCTTGAGCTCCAAATGTCGAGGTGTCCCGGGGCTCTGTCCTATCTCCGTATTCTCCCGAGATGATCCCACCTAGCCCTGAGATTTAAAACACCATCTTGGGGCGCCTGGGTGCCTCGGTCGGTTGAATATCTGACTTTGACTCTGGTCATGATCTCGCAGTTGGTGAGTTTGAGCCCTGCATGGGGCTTTGAACTGATAGCTCAGAGTCGAGCCTGCTTTGGATTTGGTGTCTCCCTCTCTCTCTCTGCCCCTCCCTTGTTCATGTTCCGTCTCTCTCTCTCTCTCTCTCTCAAAAATAAACAATAAGTCTGTCTCTGTTTCTCAAAGATAAATAAATGTAAAAAAAAAAATTTAAGGGGCGCCTGGGTGGCTCATTTGGTTAAGTGTCCAACTTCGGCTCAGGTCATGATCTTAAGGTTTGTGAGTTCGAGCCTGGCGTCAGGCTCTGTGCTGACAGCTCAGAGTCTGGAGCCTGCTTCTGATTCTGTGTCTCCTCTCTCTGCCCTTCCCCTGCTCAGGCTCTCTCTCTCCCTCTCAAAAAACAAATAAGCATTAAAATAAATAAATAAATAAACATTAAAAACATTTTTTAAGACCTTGGTCTATTCAATGACTCCAAATTTGTGAATCCAGCCACGATCTTCACTTGGAATTCCACTCTTGCGCACCCAATTGTATATACTTCCATATAAATGTCTAATAAACACCTCAATCTAAGGCCCTCCCTTCAAGCGTTCCAAGCGTTCCTCATGTCATTGAATAAAGTCATTGCCTTCAACATACTCAAGCCAAAAATCTAAGAGTTGACTCCCCACCCCCCCGGGCTCTACATCCAATCCACCAGCAAAATCTGGAACAAAAGACATTCAGAGCCCGTCTGCTTCTACCTTTACTACCACCTACCAGGTTCAGCTGCCATGAAGTCTCACCTGCACCGTGGAGGTTCTCGGCTGGGGTCTCCTCTTTCATTGCTATGCACCCCAATTCATTCTCCCCATGGCAACCCAAGTAATTAATTGTTAAATAAACTTTGTCTTATTACTCTTGTGTAAGCCTCTCACCACCTTCCCTTTGTCCACAGAATGAAATCGAACTCTGCACCTTCCAGATTTGGCACCAGTGTTCTCATCTCCTAGTCTTCTATGCATGTGCCGCAGTTGCCTTAGTGTGGTTCCCATCACCTACAGAGCTCATGCATTCTAACTCTTGAACTTCTGCCCTAATCTTTCCTCTGCTTAGAATTTCCTTCCCTCTGATTTCACACACCTGACTCACCTTGTCATCCCTATCCCAGATAGAAGAGGTTACAAACCCCAAAGGAGGGAAAGAATCCCACAGGCTATATTGAGATCACCTATTACACTGGTAACAGTAGAAATGGTTTTGGTGACATAAGAATGAGTTAGAGCAAGTTGGATAAACAGCAAAGTATAACCTCAACTTTCTCTTCAAATGTGCCCTCTGAGTATTTCTCTGGGATACCGACATGTCCTATCCCCCTGCCCATTCTCCCTCTACAGGGAACGTTTGCCTCAATTCTTACAAGGATAGAAACTCCATCTTGTTTAGGCACCAAAGTATCAGTTAAAAATAAAAAGGATACATTAAAAAAAAAGAGAGGGAATTAGATTATTTAGTAATTCTGACTGTGGGAGAAACAGAGAAGGGTTGGGTGAAAGAGAATTCAGAATTAATAAGACTGAGGGGGTGCAGATACCACTAGATAAACAGGGACAAGTTAAATATTCCCAGGCCATAATAGGAAGTTAAGGAGATATTCTAAATGTAAACTGTGCACAGAATCACCAGCCAACAGCTAATACAGAGTGGAAAGCCTTTTAGTATTAGGCTGGTTCTCCAAAAATGATTTCGTTGAAGCCAATCCTACCCAGGGAATCAAGAGTCTCATAATTGGTCTTCATCACTTGCAGATACATCTTCTTCTGCCACTTCTCCAGGATCTCCCACTCTTGTTCCGAAAAATACAAGGCCACGTCATCAAATGTCATGGTTACCTGGAATCACAAAGGGTACAGACACACATTTGCACTTTCAGGCTATCATCCTTCAATGTCCATGTCTTCAAGGGACAAGAAGAAACTACATTAAAATCCCATTCTTGGGTGTCTGGCAGGTTCAGCAGGTGGAACATGCAACTCTTGATCTCAGGGTTTTAAGTTCGAGCCCCACAGGGGTGTGGAGATTACTTGAAAATAACATTATACAGCGGTGTCTGGGTGGCTCAGTTGGTTAAGCATTGGACTTTGGCTCAGGTCACGATCTCAGGGTTCATTGGTGCGAGCCCCACATTGGGCCCTGACAGCTCTGACAGTTCAAGCCTGGAGCCTGCTTCAGATTCTGTGTCTCCCTCTTTCTCTGCCCCTCCCTAGCCTCTGCGCTTGCTCTCTCTCTCAAAAATAAATAAACATAAAAAATTATTTAATGAAAATCATATATATATATAATATATATGATATATATATTCTATCGTTCTCTCTGGATGGTGCCATGAACAATGTAAGAAAGGGGTCACAGAAATCTATTTGACCCACATAGTGAATTAATGACCAGCAGGCCTTTGACCACATGCACCACCTAAAGGGGGATCCTTTACTTAGCAGCACCAATTATTGGTATGCAACACTTTTTTTTTAATGTTTATTTTTGAGAGAGACAGAGTGTGAGGAGGGAAGGGACAGAGAGAGAAAGGGAGACACAGAATCCAAAGCAGGTTCCAGGTTCGGAGCTATCAGCACAGAGCCCGACACGGGGCTCCAACTCAGGAACCTCGAGATCATGACCTGGGCTGAAGTCGGATGGGCAACCGACTGAGTCACCCAGGCGCCCCTATGTAACACTTCTTAACAACTTTTTATTTTGAAATAATTATAGACTCAGGAAGTTGCAAATACAGTACAGTACATAAAGTTTCCCTGTGTCCTAGATCAGTTGGGGGAGGAGGTGAGAGGCAGAAGGGGAAAAAATGCATTACATCAGTAAGATTATCAGCTATGAAAATTTCAGAAAGGGTAGAAGCAAAACTTGGATACACAGGCAGGTTATACTTAGTTGAACTGAACAGAGTTTCCTGGATTAAGCTCAGGATATGCCTATTAAACTCTAAAACCAGTGTTCAAATTTTCCATTAACCACCCCAACTGGTTTCGAATTTTCTGTCATTTCCTAGAGGCAACAGTCTCCAGTTCCTCTCCTTCCCCTAACTTTTCCCCCCCACCCGTTTATATAGAATAGACGAGCTTTTCAGAGGTGACATTCATCAGCAGAGCACAGAACGAGAACCCAAGAGAAACCAAAGAACCCCGACACAGGCAGGGAACGGTGCGTGACAAGAGGGGATGCCTGGTGAGACCCTGAATTTCTCCAAGTGACCCCTTTCTTTCTATTCCATTGCAGAAACAATTGGAGCACCAAAAGCGCCCCTTTAGCGGCCCGGGGCTCCGAGCTCGGTCGTGGGTCACTTACAGTCCCCCGCCGCCTCACAGGCCGAATTGCGACCCCACTCCAGACCGCGACAGGGACAAGTTTCGACAGGCCTCACATCCTCCACGGCCCCTCTTACCGCAGCCAGCTCAGCCATGGCCTGTCACGACGCCCGCCTCCGCCCTCTCCTGCGCCTCTGCCGGGGGGACGCCGAGCTCCCCGACCGCCCCGCGACACCTTCGCTGGCGCGCAGCCTCCCACCCCGTCCAGCCCCGCGCGGTGCACACTGGGACTCGCTCCTGGCCCCGCCCCACAGCGCCCTCTGCGGCCGGGAGGAGCCAGTGCGGCCTGCAGGCCCCTACGCTTGGCTGGGGTCTCCAAGGGAGGAAGATGGATACTGAGAGGCCCTGAAAGGAGCTGGAGACAAGGTTCTGGAGAGGTGGACCTGTGGCGTCGGCTGCAAGTAGGGAGGAAACTCACTCTTCACTGAGCCCGGGATGGAGAGGGGGTGCAGGGTTGGCTCCTCCCTGAAGCGGACACCAGGCAAGGGGAGGATTCACCTGTAAGGCCATCCTGGGAATGAAGCGACGGAGGTCAGCTGGCCAAGAGGGTCAACGAGTAGGTCCCCGGCAGGTCCCCGCAGTGGGCAATGGGGAGTCCATCCTGCTAGGGATTCTGAGAATGTGCAGACTCTGCCATCAGAATCCTCCGGTCAGAGACCAGAAGATTGGGAACTCATCCACCAAATCCAGCCCTTCCTCAGTGAGGTCACTTCTGGTCTACCTCGGACACAGGCGGGGCCCATATTTAACAGTAGGTTTTTGTAGATATGTCTCAGGTTGAGGATGTTCTCGTCTATTCCTAGTTTGCTGAAAGTTTATATCGTGAGTGGGTGTTTTGTTTTGCCCAAAGCTTTTCCTGCATCAATTTATATTTTTATGTAGTTTTTCCTCTCTGAAGCAATTAGAATGGTTGACTGGATAGATTGATTTCTGAACATTGAACCAGCCTTGCATTCCTGCCATAAACCTAACAGTGAAGAACTGTGGAGGGTTGAAATGCTACTCATCTTACAAGCTAACAAATCAGCCTGTCATAGTTTCATAGGCATTGGCCAAAGACAAAATTCGTGGGTCATAGGCAGCTTGAGCTTTTTGTTCACATCATTACCTGGACCCCAAGTCCCACAAAAATGATGTGGGGCAGCCCAGGTGGATGCTACACCATGATGGGTTTGTGTCACAGATGAGGAACCCAAATCGCGCATTGCCACTCTTACGGTAGCGCTGTTAGCAATTTGCTCAACTACTCTGATAATCTCTCTTTTATTTTGTTAATAACTACACTAAGTGTAGTTATTAAAATATTTGGATTTAGATCAATTATTTTATTCCTAGTCTTCTGCTTTTCTTCTCTGTTTTTCATTTCTCTGTTTTCTCTTCTGGGTGATTTGAACCTGTTTTAGTGTTGTATTTTAATTTACTTACTTTAATTTTCACTGTCTTTTTATTTTTGACTTTTTTGATTTGTTTATTTATAAATAAAGAGAATCCCAAGCATGCTTTGAAAGGACACAGGTCTGAACCAAACTGACTCCATGACAGGCTTTAAGTTTTCCCTCTGACCTTAAAGGCCTAAGTTTCAGTTTCCCTGAAACTATCAGGCAGTTACACATTGCCCAAGGCAGGAGAGACCACCCTGGTAACACCCAATCAGAAGCGGCCAGCATCCACCCTCCACATTCCTAAGGGCAGGCCTGTAGATGGAAACCATAGATAGTTACCTGTTGTTTAATACTAGATTGACCAGTTACTCACCCCACGTGTTTAATACTAGATTAACCAGTAGGCCCTGGGTCTACTCTGGAATTGGTTAATTTCAAAGATACTCTAGATATTCTGATTGGGTCCCGCCAAAAGTAATGAACGCTCTAAACAAAATGTATGGTTAAAGTTGTTGCCAATGCTGTTATGAGATAATGATTGGATCACTGTACCCGTGTCACACTTTCTTGTAACTCCCCCTTCCCAAGCCCCGTAAAAACCCTTCTCAGCCCTTGTTTGGGGTTCTCAGCACGGATCCACTGTGTTGGTGAGATCTGAGAGACCGAGCTTAGGCCCGTAATAAAAAGCCCTTTGTTTTTGCATGCATGACTCGGTCTCCCCGGTGGTCTCTGGTTTTGGGGGACGATGTTGCGATCTGGGCATAACAGCTTCACACTGTCATCACAGAGCCAGATGTAGGGCTCGAACTCACGAACCATGACATCATGACCTGAGCTAAATTCCAGAGGTGGGGGCTTAACTGACAGAGCCACCCAGGTGCCCCTCACTGGATCTTTTTTTTTAAATTTTGTATTTATTCTTGAGAGACAGAGAGCATGAATGGGGGAGGAGCAGACAGAAAGGGAGACACAGAATCTGAAGCAGGCTCCAGGCTCTGAGCTGGCAGCACAGAGCCAGATGTGGGGCTCAAACCCACGAACTGCGAGATCATGACCTGAGCTGAAGTTGGGACACTCAACCAACTGAGCCACCCAGGCGCCCCTCACTGGATCTTTCTATATTCTATTTTGTGGTTGCTTTAGAAACTATAGAACACCTACTTTATTTTTCTTTTACTTTTTAAAAAAAGTTTATTTTATTTATTTATTTTTTAATTTCTTTTTGAGAGACAGAGAGAGACAGCATGAGCAGGGAAGGGTCAGAGAGAGAGGGAGACACAGAATCTGAAGCAGACTCCGGGCTCTGCGCTAGCTGTCAGCACAGAGCCTGATGCGGGGCTCAAACCCACGAACCATGAGATCATGACCTGGGCTGAAGCCGGGTGCTTAACCGACTGAGTCACCCAGGCGCCCCTAAAAAATTTTATTTTGAAAGAGACAGAGAGAGTGCAAGCAAGGTATGAGGAGAGAGAGAGAGAGAGAATCCCAAGCAGTCTCCACACTCAGTCAGCGTGCAGAGCACAATGTGGGGCTCGAATCCACAAAATCATGACATCATGACTTGAGCAGAATTCCAGAGTTGGGAGTTTAACTGACTGAGCAACCAAACCTAGGTGCCCCTCACCATCACTGTATCTTTTTATATTCTATTCTGTAGTTGTTTTAGGAAATATATAATACACATTTAATTTTCTTTTACTTTTTTAAAAGTTTGTTATTTATTTTGAGAGAGGCAGGGGAGGGGCAGAGAGAGGGAGAGAGAGAATCCCAAACAGTTTCCACACACGGTCAACGTGCAGACCCCAATGTGGGGCTCGAACCCATGAAACTGTTAGATCATGCCCTGAGTCGAAATCAAGTCAGTTTCCTAAGCGACTGAGCCACCCAGGCACCCCTAATTTTCTCTTACTTAAAAAAAAATTGTTTTTTAAATGTTTTGTTTCTTTCTGAGAGAGAGAGAGAGAGAGCGAGAGAGCGAGCGTGTCCAGGGGAGAGTAAGAGAGACAGGGAGGCACAGAATCCAAAGACAGGCTCCAGACTCTGAGCTGTCAGCACAGAGCCTGACACGGGGCTCGAACCCACGAACCGCGAGATCATGACCTGAGCCGAAGCCAGACGCCCAACTGACTGAGCCACCCAGGTGCCCCGACTAGTCCTTTTTAAATATGTGGTTAGGAGAAAACAGAGATTCTGAAAAATCACACATATACTCACAAGAGGAGGAAGGATCTTACCTAGAATTACCTATACTATGCTAATATTTTATTTCTACTTTTTCTTTTGAGGGGCTTACTAAGCCAGGATCTGTGTAAGTTGCTAGGATTCACTGCTCACTTTTTTTTTAATTTTTTAAATTTTTTATGTTTATTTATTTTTGAGAAAGAGATAAAGTGTGAGTGGGGGAAGGGCAAAAAAGGAGGGAGACACAAAATCTGAAGCAGGCTCCAGGCTCTGAGCTGTCGGCACAGAGTCCGACATGGCGCTTGAACCTACAAACTGTGAGATCATGACTGAGCCGAAGTTGGACACTTAACTGACTGAGCCACCCAGGCGCCCCTATTCACTGTTTTTATTCCCAGTAGGTGCTAGAAATGAGGTATGTTAACCCCCAAAGAGAAAATTCATTCTAAACAGCAGCTAAGATTATAATGTTATTATTTGTCAAGTTTGAAGTCTGATTTGAATCACCATTTATAAGCAAACAAAGTTATTTTTTCCTTAATAAGCAGGAGGCAAAATCCTGTTTTCCAAACCGTAATGAATGGAGGAGTCTGTATTGAAATTAGAAATTCAGGGAGAATGTGGCAGTCTGGTCCTCAGTCACACATTAACAGACCCCTGGCATAGTGCTTTGTTTGGAGACCATATTAGCCGTGCCTACTTGCCATAAGGCGCAAAAATGCATCACGTGGTAGTCAGATTATCCTTTCCTTTCTAAAGAGCTGGCACTCCTACTCCTACATCGAGGAAGCTTTTCCAGGAGTTGTGGTGAACATGGGAGAAAATCTGTGTGAGTTCAAGCCTCTCTACCTGTAACAGTTGAAGAGAATGTAACAAGAATACGGATAGGGAGTTTCTGAATTAACCCCCCCCCCAATGCCTATATGAATGTACAAAACATGGAATTGGATAAATAGGTCATGTGGAAGTGTTGGGACCCTGTGGTTGCTGCATCATCTTGTGGAATTAAATGACTTTTGTTGTTCTTGCTGTATTTTGCTTCGGTGATGTGCCAATTTCTATTTCTTGAATAATGAAGCTTGGACAGAGAGAGTTCCCTTGGGACTTGCAGCACCCCAGATATGATGAGGAGTTTCCTCTCTTAAATCATGTCATAACCTCGGCTGTACCGATGCCAAGAGTCCTGCAAGCGTGCCGATTAGTACTTCGTGCTGTGAAAATGCCAGTGATCCAGAAGTATCCCAGAGATGATGCTTCCAACATGAGGCTGGAGTACTGAGTAATTGTTTCTTTTTTTTTTTAATTTTTTTAATGTTTTATTTATTTTTAATACAGAGAGAGACAGAGCATGAAAGAGGGAGGGGCAGAGAGAGAAGGAGACACAGAACTGGAAGCAGGCTCCAGGCTCTGAGCTAGCTGTTAGCACAGAGCCTGACACGGGGCTCGAACCCACGAACATGAGATCTGACCTGAGCCGAAGCCGGAGGCTTAACCGACTGAGCCACCCAGGCGCCCTTGAGTCATTGTTTCTTTCACAAAGTCTTCTTCAAAAAATGTGAAGGAGTTGGGCACCTGGGTGGCTCACTTGATTGAGCTTCTGACTCTTATTTCAGCTCAGTTCATGATCTCAGGACTTCTTAAGTTTGAGCCCTGCTTCCGGCTCCATGCTGACAGTATGTAGCCTGCTTGGAAATCTGTTTCCCTCTCTCTTTTTCTGCGCCTCTTACTCTCTATCTCTCTCTTTCAAAGTAAATGAACATTAAATATATATAAATATTTATTTATTTGTTTTTTAAATGTTTATTTATTTTTCAGAGACAGAGCATGAGTTGGGGAGGGCAGAGAGAGGGAGACACAGTATCTAAAGCAAGCTCCAGGCTCTGAACTGACAGCACAGAGCCCGATGCAGGGCTTGAACCTACGGACCACGAGATCATGACCTGAGCCAAAATCAGACGCTTAACTGACTGAGCCACCCAGGCGCCCCATTAAAATAAAATTTTTTTTTAATCTGAAGGATCAGAAAAACGAAAACAAAACTCTGAGAGAGGGGAAGGCTTTTTTAAGCAAGGCATCAAAACCAGAAGTCATAAAACACTGAAAATGTTCACAGAAAATTTTTAAATTTCTATTTGCAAAATGGCAGATGTCTTTACTAGGAGAAGTATATATAACAAGAAAAACGAGTCTTTAATTTCTGTACTATATAAAGAGTTTGTGCAACCCAATAAAATACGAACAGCTCCTGGTGGAGGGGAAGATCATGTTGTGGTAGGAGGACCCCAGGATCACCTCATCCCACGAATGCAACCAAATAACTATCAAATCATCCTAAATACCCCAGAAATTGACCCAAAGTCTGACAGGAGACTCTCCACAAATAAAGGTAGAGAAGAGGCCACACAGAAGTGTGGAGACAAGGCTTGGGAGAGAAACAGATCCTGACCACTGTGGTGGGGAAGGAGCCACAGTCATGCAAAAGCGTGACGGACATGTAGGCACACAGGAGAACACATAAATCCCTATAGCAACTGGCTTGGAAAGCGAGAGGGCCTGAGGTTTGTGAGTTCTTGCAACCAGTGGGGCTTAAAACTTGAAGTTTTAAAGGTCAGTGTGATTGGCTCTGTGAGCTTGGAGGACTTTGGGGCTGCTTTCGGAGAGAAGGCTGGGCAAACAGCCCACAGACATACAACATGGAAACAGTGATCTGAAGAGCACCTGGGGCAAACAGTGGGGAGATTAGTTGCCCATCTTGAAGTGTGTCCCAGAGAGGCAGCATTCAAGGAGAAAGCACTCTAGGAACAAAGAAACTAGGCCTGCACAATTTCTCTCTCCTGCTCCTTATCATAAGCACAGAGCACAGTGACTGATACCACTTAACTTGCTTACACTAAGCCCCTCTTTATTATGCTCTAGAGGAACCACTCTTCCCAGTTACACTTGCCTCAATCCCACCACAGTGGGTTCTGCCCCCAGAAGACAGGCCTAAACCCCTGCCAACACTGCATCTCCTGACCCAGGAGTTTTGGAGCGCTTGGTTCCAGTGGTGGTGATGACGAGTCTCATTTCACAAGCAGACCAGAGCATACTTAGTTTAAAAAATGTGCCACATTCATGCCAGAGACTAAACAAATGCCCACAAGAGGCAAAGAGAGCCCCTGCAGACTGGCCTGAAGGGTAAATCAGCCAGGACACAACACAGAGCACATGCGGCACATAGCGAAGACACTGCCAGCCCTGACACTGCGCTGCAGGACACCACAGGACCTCTTCTTCATAAAGACATTACCCCCACGAACAGGGGACTTAGCTAACTCTCCTATCACAGAGAAACACACAGAGAGACTTAGACAAAATGGAAGACAGAGGAATTTGTCCCAAATTAAAAATATGATAAGGCCATGGCAGGAGATCTAAGGGAAACAGATATAAGTAACATGCCTAATGGAGAATTTAAAGCAATGATCATAAGGATGCTCACTGGATTTGATAAAAGAGTGGAGGAGCCAGTGAGACCATTAACATGAGATAAGGAATAACACAGCAGAGATAAAGAGCTCAATAAATGCAAGGAGAAACATGCTCGACGGAATGAACACCGGGCTGGGAGAAGGAACAAATAAGTGATCAAGAAGATAGAGTAATGGAAAGTAGTCAAGCTGACCAAAGAGAAAAAATAAGTATGCAAAATGAGAATAGACAGGGAACTCAGTGACTCCAAGTATAATAACATTTGAATCATGGAAGTCCCAGAAAAAGAAGGAGAGAGAAAAAAGGGGGCAGAGAATTTATTTCAAGAAATAATAGCTGAAAACTTCCCTAATCTGGGGAAGGAAACAGATCTAGATTCTGGAGGCACAGAGAACCCCTAATGAAATCAACAGAAGCAAATCCACACCAAGATATATTGTAATTACAGTGGCAAAATGTAGTGAAAATTAAAAAATTATTAAAAGCAGCAAGACAGAGAAGACAGTTACATCTAAAGGAAACCCTTAAGGCTATCAGGGAATTTTTCAGCAGAATCTTTCCAAGCTAGAAAGTAGTGGCATGATATATTTAAGTGCCAAATGGGAAAAACCTGCAGCCAGGAATACTCTATTCAGCAAGGCTATCATTGATAATAGAAGGAGAGATAAAGAATTTCCCAGATAAAAACTAAAGGAGTTCATGACCACTAAGCCAATTCTGCAAGAGATATTAAAGGGGACTCTGAGTGGAAAGGAGGGACAAAAAAGGCCGGTATGAAGGTAGGAAATACAAAAGCAGTAAAATAAAATATTTTTGTAAAGAATTAGTCAAGGAACTCAGAAAATAAAAGGAGTAACATATGACACCATATACCCAACGAATGGAGAGGAAAGGAGGAAAGAATGGGTTCAAACCTAAATGACCATTAATTTAATATAGACTGCTATATGCAGAAGATGTTATGTACAAACTTAATGGTAATCACAAGCCAAACACCAATAATATATATGCAAGAATAAAGCGAAAGAAATCCAAATATATCACCAAAGAAGACTAGCAAACCTTGAGAGAAAGACAAAAAACATTCACAGAAAATCTTCAGAAACAACCACAATATAAGTAATAAAATGGCAATAATACTTATCTATTAATAATCACTTTGTAAAAGAATAAACATCCCAATCAAAAAACATAGGGTGACAGAATGGATTAAAAGACAAGATCCATCTATCCGCTACCTACAAAAGATTCATTTTAGACCCAAATATACCTGCAGGTTGAAAGTGAGGCCATGGAGAAATATTTATCGTGCAAATAGATGTTAAAGGAAAGGTGGAGTAGCAATACTTGTGTTGGGCAAAATACATTTTAATATAAAGACTAAAGGGGCACCTGGGTGGCTCAGTCTGTTGAGCATCCAACTTCCGCTCAAATCATGATCTCCCAATTCGTGGGTTCAGGCCCCGTGTCGGGCTCTATGCTGACAGCTCAAAGCCCAGAGCCTGCTTCAGATTCTGTGTCTCCCTCTCTCTCTGCCCCTTCCCCACTCATGCTCTCTCTCTCTCTCAAAAATAAACAAAAAATATTTTTAATAAACACTGGAACAAGAGACAAGGAAGGACACCGTATAATAACAAAGGGGACAACCCAATAAGAAGATCTAACAATTGTAAATGTCTATGGACGCAATTTGGGAGTACTCAAACATATAAGGAACAAAACTAAAAGAACTAATTGATAATAATACAGTAATAGTAGGGAACTTCAACACCTCACTTCCATTAATGAACAGATCATCTATTTCTTTTCTTTTTAGGAAGTTTTTTAATGTTTATTTTTGAGAGAGAGATGGAGCACAAGCAGGAGAAGGGCAGGGAGAGGGAGAGGGAGGGAGACACAGAGTTCAAAGCAGGCTCCAGGCTCTGAGCTGTCATCACAGAGCTTGATGTGGGGCTCAAACTCATTGACAGAGAGATAGTGACCTGAGCTAAAGTCAGACACTTAACCAACTGAGCCACCTAGGCACTCCATTTTTTTTTCTTTGAGAGAGGGCACAAATGAGCAAGGGGTAGAGAGAGGGAGAGAGAGAATCCCTCAAGGGGCAGAGAGAGAGAGAGAAGCAGGGCTCACCCAATGTGGGACTCAAGCTCACCCAAAGTGAGGCTTGAGCTCACCTGATGTGGGTCTTAAACTCATAAAACATGAGATCATGATCTGAGCCAAAGTCAGATGCTTAACCTACTGAGTCACTCAGGCACCCTAGTGGACAGAGAATCTAAACAGACAACCAACAAGGAAACAATGGCTTTGTTGTTTTTTTTTTAAACTTTTATTTATTTATTTTTGAGAGAGCAAGCAGAGGAAGGGAATAGAGAGAGGGAGACAGAGATCCCCAAGCAGACTCTCCACTGTCAGCCCAATGCAGGCAGCAAGCTCACAAACCATGAGACCATGACCTGAGCCAAAATCAAGTCAGATGCTCACCAGACTGAGGCACCCAGGCACTCCAAGGCAACAGTGGTTTTGAATGACACACTAGATCAGATGGGTTTAACAGATATATTCAGAACATTCTATCCTAAAATAGCAGAATACACATTCTTTTCTGGGGCACATGGAACATTCTCCAGAAGAGATCACATGCTAGACCACAAAACAAGTCTCAACAGATTAAAGAAGACTGAAGTCATGCCATGCATCTTTTCTGACCACAATGCCATGAAACTAGAAATCATCCACAAGAAAAAATCTGGAAAGACCACAAATACACGGAAATTAAACTACATGCTACTAAACGAATGGGTGAACCAGGAAATAACAAAGAAATTAAAAAATACATGGAAACAAGTGAAAATGAAAACACAATGGTTCAAAACCTCTGGGATGCAGCAAAAGTATTGCTAAGAGGGAGGTTTATAGAAATACAGTTTTATATCAAGAAGCAAGAAAAACCTCAAATAAACAACCTAACCTTATATGTAAAGGAGGTAGAAAAAGAACAACAATAACAATAACAACAACAAACCTAAAACCAGCAGAAAGACAGAAATAATAAAGATTAGAGCAGAAATAAACGATATAGAAACTAAAATAAAAAAAAAAAAAAGAAAAGAAAACCAAGAGAACAGATCAATGAAACCAGGAGTGGTTCACTGAAAAAATCAATAATAGTGATAAAGCTCTAGCCAGACTTCCCAAGAAAAAAAGAGAAAAGACTCAAATACATAAAATCACAAATGATAGAGGAGAAATAACAAATAACACTGCAGAAATACAATCATAAAAGAGTATTATGAAAAACTATATGCTAACAAATTGGACAACATAGAAGAAATGGATAACTTGTTAGAAACACAAAAACTAGGGGCACCTGGGTGGTTCAGTCAGTTTAGCGTTCGACTTTGGCTCAGGTCATGATCTCATGGTTCGTGGGTTCGAGCCCCACGTTATGCTCTGTGCTGACAGCTAGCTCAGAGCCTAGAACCTGTCTTCAGATTCTGTGTCTCCTTCTCTCTCTGACCCTCCCTTGCTCATGCTGTCTCTCTCTCTCTCTCTCTCTCTCTCTCTCTCTCTCTCTCTCTCCCTCTCAGAAATAAATGAAAACATTTTTTAAAAAATTTAAAAAAGAAACATAAAAACTACCAAAATGGAAACAGGAAGAAATAGAAATTTGAATGGACCAAAAACCAGGAAAGAAATTGAATTAGTAATCAAAAAACTCCAAACAAATGAAAGTTCAGGACCAGATGGCTTCATAGGCGGATTCTGCGAACATTTAAAGAAGAGTTAATACCTATTCTTCTCAAACTATTCCAAAAAACAGAAAAAGAAGGAAAACTTCCAGATTAATTCCATGAAGCCAGCATTGCGCTGATACCAAACCAGGTGAAGACAGCACACACACACACAAACACACAAACAGTACAGACCAATATCTCAGAGGAACATAGATGTAAAAATCCTCAACAAAATACTGACCAAATCCAAAAATACATTTAAAAAATCATTCACCACAATCAAGTGAAATTTATTCCTGGTTTACAAGGGTGGTTCAGTATTTACAAATCAATCACAATATATCACATCAATATCAATAAGAGAAAAGAACCATATGATCACTTCAATAGACACAAAGCATTTGACAGAGTACAACATCAGCAAAATAGGTTTAGAGGGAACCTACTTCAATGTAATAAAGGCCATCTATGAAAACCCACAGCTAACATTGTCCTCAATGGGGAAAAACTGCAAGCCTTCTTCTAAGGTCAGGAACAAGACAAAGATATCCACTCTTACCACTTTCATTCAACATAGTACTAAAAGTCCTAGCCACAGAAATCAGACAACAAAAAGAAATAAAAGGCATCCAGATGGTAAGGGAAAAGTAAAGCTCTCACTATATGCAGATAACATGATACTATACATTGAAAATAAAGGCTCCATCAAAAAACTACTAGAACTGGGGGGACCTGGGTGGCTCAGTCAGTTGAGCATCCAACTTTGGCTCAGGTCATGATCTCACGGTTTGTGGGTTTGAGCCCCGAGTCAAGTTCTGTGATGACAGCTCAGAGCCTGGAGTCTGTCTTCAGATCCTGTGACTCCTTCTCGCTCTGCCCCTCCCCTGCTCATGCTGTCTCTCTCTCTCTCTTTCAAAAATAAATAAAAACATTTAAAAAATTACTAGAACTGATAAATGAATTCAGTAAACTTGCAGGTTACAAAATAAATGTACAGAAATCTATTGCATGTCTATATACTAATAATGAAACAGCATAAAGTAAAATTTAAAAAATCCCATTTATAACTGCACTAAAAATAATAAAATACCTAGGAATAAACTGAATCAGGGAGGTGAAAGACTTGTACTCTGAAAACTACAAAACACTAATGAAAGAAATTGAAGTATCCACAAAGAAATGGGAAGAAATTCTATGCTCATGGACTGGAAGAAAAATATTGTTAAAAGGTCTATATTACCCGAAGCAATCTACAGATTCAATGCAATCCCTATCAAAACACCAACGGATTTTTCACAGAACTATATCAGAGAATCCAAAAATTTGTTTGGAAGCACATAAGACCCCAAATAGCCATAGCAATCCTGAAAAAGAAAAGCAAAGCTGGAGGTATCACAATTCTGGACTTCAAATTATATAACACAGGTGTAGTGATCAAAACAGTATGGTACCTGGCACAAAAATAGACACATAGATCAATAGAACAGGATAGAAAACCCAGAAATAAACCCACAATCTATGGTGAATTAATTTTCAACAAACAAGGCAAGAATATGCAATGAGAAAAAGTCTCTTCAACAATTGGTGTCAGGAAAATTGGATGGCACCATGAAAAAGAATGAAACTGGATCACGTTCTTACACCATACACAAAAATAAATTCCAAATGGATTAAAGATGTAAATGTGTCACCTGAAACCATAAAACTGGAGGAGAGAGCAGGCAGTTCCTTCTCTGATATCAGCCACAGCAACTTTTTTCTAGATAGAGCCCCTGAGGCAAGGGAAACAAAAGCAAAAATAAATTATTGGGTCTACATCAAAATAAAAAGCTTCCCCACAACAAAGAAAACAGTCAACAAAACTAAAAGGCAACCTATGGAATTGGAGAAGATATTGCAAGTGACATATTTGATAAAAGTTTTTAGTATCCAAAATATATAAAGAACTTATAAAACTCAATACCCAAAAAGCAAATAATCTGGTGTAAAAATAGGCAGGAGACATGAACACAAATTTCCTTCAAGACACACAGATGGCCTCCAGACACATGAAAAATTATTCATCATCACTCATCATCAGGGAAATGCAAATCAAACTACAATGAGATATCACCTCACACCTGTCAAAATGGCTGAAATAAAAAACACAAGAAACAACAGGTGTTGGCAAAATGGGGAGAAAAAAAGAACCCTCTTTCACTCCTGGTGGGAACTGAGGTTCCTCAAAAAAGTTAAAAATAGGACTACCCTACGATCCAGCAGTCACAGTACTGGGTATTTACTCAAAGAATAAGAAACACTAATTCAAAGAAATACAAGCACCCTTATGTTTATAGCCACATTGTTTATAATAGGCAAGATATGGAAGCAAGCCAAGGTTCATTGATTGATGAATGTATAAAGAAGATGTGACGTTTGTGTGTGTGTGTGTGTGTGTGTGTGTGTGTGTGTACAGCCTTTAAAAAGAATGAAATCTTGCCATGTGCAATGACATAGAGCTAGAGTATAATGCTATAATGCTAGGTGAAATAAGTCAGACAAACACAAATACCATATGATTTCACTCTTGTGTGGAATTTTAGAAACAAAACAAATGAACAAGGGGGTGGGGAGAGAGAGAGAGAAGCCAGAAACAGACTCTTAACTATATAGAGAACAAATGGATGATTACAGAGGGGAGTAGGTGGGGGGATATGTGAAATTGGTGATAGATTAAGGAGGGCCTTGTCATGATGAGCACTGGGGGGTTAAAATAGAAACTTGGAAAGAGAGAAAATATCCAGAAGTCATCAGAAAGATGTTTTAAATGTGAACAGTTCAGAGAAAAGGAAATTCACAAGGCTTTTAAGCTTGTGATGTTCAACTCTAAGAGAAATAAAAGTAATACTAAATGAAATCCCACTTTGTACTTATCAGGTTGGCAAAGATCAAAAAAGTTCAGAAAACAGTGGATTCACATGGGGAATGAGAAAGATACTCTTATACCTCTTTTGGTAAGAGTTTATGGATATGACCTGTACAAGGAACAATTTGTTGATGTAATTCAACATTTTATGTATACATACCTTTGACCCTGCATTTCCACTTCTAGAAAATTTTCCGACAGATGTTATTGTACCTATGCACAGCGAAGTATGGTCTAGGATATTTGTGACAATATTGCTTACAATATTAATATTGTCTGATTAGATTAGAAATAACCTCAGTGTTTCTCCATAGGGAATTGGTGTCAAGTAAGGAACTGTGGGTTCTGAGGTTTTACTCTATATATAAATCCACAGGTTAGGGGTGCCTGGGTGGCTCAGTCAGTTAAGTGACTGACTCGATTTCAGCTCAGGTCATGATCTCACAGTTCATGAATTCGAGCCCCATGTCAGGCTCTGAGCCTGTTTGGGATTCTCTCTCTCTCTCTCTCTCTCTCTCTCTCTCTCTCTCTCTCGATAAATAAACTCAGAAAAAAAAAACTACAAAAAAATCTCACAAGTTAGCCTGCCATAGTTTCCAGAGATGGTGGGGAAGACAGGAGATTCCTGGGTCAGAGACAAGGGACTTTATTACTCACAGGGCAGCAGAGAGCATGGGCTTCGTGTTCCCATCAATTCGCCCATAAGGACAACGTAGTGTGGCTCAGGTGGCTGCTGTACATACTGTGGATCTGTGTCACAGCAGAGGGACAGCAAGCGTAAGAAATTCCCAAAATAGAGTCACCAGAGTTAGCAAGTAAAAATACCGATGTCCATTAAATTTAGATTTCAGATAGACAACAAATAATTTTTAGTGCAAGTATTGCATAGGGCACACTTGTTGTTTATCTGAAATTTAAATTTAACTGGGCATCCTATATGTCACCTGGCAGTCCTACCCTATTCTTATGAGGGTGATACTAGCATACAAGTGCAACTTCTCTATTTTTATTTTATTTTAAAATTTTTTAATGTTTATTTTTGAGAGAGAGAGAGAGCATGCAAGCAGGGGAGGGTAGAGAGAGAGGGAGACAGAGAATCTGAAGCAGGCTCCGTGTTGTCAGCATAAAGCCCAACGTGAGGCTCGAACCCACGAACTATGAAATCATGACCTGAGTTGAAGTTGGACGCTCAACCGGCTGAGCCCCCCAGGCTCCCCTACGTGTGTGACGCCTGACCTGGAGGGAGCCGGTATCTTTATTATCCTAATGAAGAAACAAATACACCTTCTTTCCCAGAGGGAGACGCCACCTCTGTTTTCACAGGCTGTTTGCCGTACAAATATCCTTGAAAAACTGTCCAGGATAGCAGGTGTCACAACACATGTAGAAAACTGCCCGCAAAACTTCACATAAACTAAGATGCAAAAATAACAGCAACATGTGCCTCATGTGGTTGACCTAAGGATTCAATTAGATGATTGTATGAGTGCTCAATAAATACTAATCACCTTTTTCAAAAGTTTATCTATTTTTAGAGAGAGAGAAGGAGGGAGGGAGGAGCAGAGAGAGAGGATCTCACACAGGCTCCATGCTGACAGCACAGAGCCCAACAAGGGACTCGATCTCATGAACCATGAGATCCTGCTCTGAGCCAAAATCAAGAGTCTGGCTCTTAACCGACTGAACCACTCAGGTGCCCCTCGATGTTAGTTTACTGCCTGTTTTGCAATTGCTGTTTTTAGTTCTTTCAAACCTCTTTTGTCAAACTTCCGTGAGTTCATAGCTCACAAGCCTTTCTAATCCTGTGCGTCTGCTCTCTCCTCCCCACGATTCCACATTTTAAGATCTAGCAGCACTGCCCCACTTGGAGTTTTCTGAGCATCCTTTTCTGAGCACTCCTCTAGGACTGTGCATTGCTGGAATGACCATGTTCTGTTCTCAGGACATCTGATACCTCAGTTTTTCCTTCAAGACTCAGCTATCATGTCACCTGCTCCTGGAAGCCTTCCCTGAAACTCCCTGAAACACAGAAATACTTACTACAGCTACTTTGCATGTTTGTATCTGTTGTGGGTGGAATTATGGAAATTTTCACCTACGACTCCAGGAATCTGATCACTGCACAGCTGCCTGATCGTTCACGTACGCCTCGATGAGAGCTACGTGCACTTGTACTAGGGGAGCCCTGACCTTTGGCTTTGGACGCAGAGCTTGACCAAATTCTGCCATTCAGCCTTGGCCATTGCAAGGTGGAAGAGCTGAATGCTTGCTCAGTGTCACTGCTGGTGTTCTTAGACCCGTGCATGAGTAATGACCATGCAATAGGGTAGATTTCTGTCATGTGCCGTTGGCGCTTCAGTCTTCAGTAACATGAAGATGGCATGTCGCTCCTATTTCTTGTTAATATCTGAATATCTACTTTCAAATTGAGGTATGCTAAATTCTAGATAACTTGGCAACTTCAAAAGGTAAATTTGGTGATGTCTTTATATGTTAAACTGCTAACAGTCAGTTGAAGTACATAGGATTGTATTTTTTTTTTTAATGTTTATTTAGTTTGGGGCACCTGGGTGGCTCAGTTGGTTAAGCCTCCAACTTCGGCTCAGGTCATGATCTCAAGATTGTGAGCCTGCATCAGGCTCTGTGCTGACAGCTTGGAGCCTGGATCCTGCTTCAGATTCTGTGCCTCCCTCTCTCTCTGCTTCTTCTCTGCTCATGCTCTGTTTCTCTCTCCCTCAAAAATAAACATAATTTTTTTAATATTTATTTTTAGAGGAGATGAAGAGACAGAGAGGTAGACAGAGAATCCCAAGAAGGCTTTGCACTGTCAGAATAGAGTCCAATGAGGGGCTTGAGCCCATGAACTGTGATATCATGACTGGAGCCAAAGTTGGGCATTTAACTGACTGAGCCACCCAGGTCCTCCTGCCCAGATAAGTTTAGAAAGAACATTATATCAATTTTGAGCCTACAGATGTTTATAAAAATATACATATGAATACAGGGCAAAATAATAAAGATTAGATTATATCATAATTCTAATTACTGTAGAATTCTTGGTGCAATTGCTTTCATAACACTGAATAAAAAGCTGTAGAAGGGCTCCTGGCTGGCTCGGTAGGTAAAGCATGCAAGTCTTGATCTCTGGGTCGTGAGTTCAAGCCCTGTATGTTGGGCATACAGCTTACTTAAAAAGAGACAATAAAATAAAATAAAAATACTTTATAAAAATATGTAGAAACTAATGTTTAATTACCTAATTCCATTTAGTCTGTGACTCTCAAAAAGCCCCATTTGGTAATTTTTCACATATTAGGAGGATAAATTAAAAACAAAATGTCAGTGGGGGCGGCAACTGGGTGGCTCAGTTGTTAAGCATCTGACTCTTGATTTTGGCTCAGATCATGATCTCACTGTTTGTGGGATGGAGCCCCAAAGTGGGCTCTGCTCTGTTGGTACAGAGCCTGCTTGGGATTCTTTCTCTCCCTCTCTCTCATTGACGCTTCCCAGTTTGTGATCTCTCTTTCATACTCTCAAAAATAAATAGATAAACATAAAAAAAAGCAGAATGTCAACATGGCTACCTCAAAATTTCACAAAGACAAAAAGCTCATGTACAACACATATATGATAAATCATCTTTTTTTTTAAGTTTATTTATTTTAAGAGAGAAAGAGACGCTCAAGAAGGGCAGAGAGAAAAAAGGGGAGAGACAAAGTCCTAAGCAGGCTCCACGCTGACAGCTTGGAGCCCATCATGGTTCCCAAGAACCATGAGATTATGACCTGAGTTGAAATCAAGAGTTGGATGCTTAACCAACTGAGTCACCCAGGTGCCCCTGATAAAGCATCTTTACGTCATGACTTAAAGTATAGAGACAGAATGTGAAAAAAAAAAGGAGAATGTTTAGATAAAGTGAGACACCCAAAATACATTTGTTCTCCCTAAATAATGAACTATTCAAGAATGGTCTTTTTTTAATTTATTTTTGAGAGACAGAGACAATGTGAGCAGGGGAGGGTCAGAGAGAGAGGGAGACACAGAATCAGAAGCAGGCTCCAGGCTCTGAGCGAGCTGTCAGCACAGAGCCCAACATGGGGCTCGAACCCACCAACTGTGAGATTATGACCTGAGCTGAAGCCGGATGCTTAACCGATTGAGCCACCCAGGCGCCCCTGGCTAATGCTTTTTAAAGCTTGTAGAAATAATTACCATAGATTAATAACCATTTCAGCAGTTGCAGAAAAAGGATTTTTGAGATTTGCTGAAGCTATGGATTCTAAATATTGATTTATTTTAGAAAACATTCCTAAAAACTATACCTGGATTTATATTTTGTTATACACAAAAAGCTTAATGAAAATGTTAAATATGCTCCCAAAATATATGGCATGACATTTGGGCACAAGGTTGGAAGAAATAACCTTAACTTTTTAGATTTGACGATAGAGAGGATTAAAGATTAATTCAACCATGTTTCCACTTTCCTTTCTTGGTGAAAGGTTCTTGTGTCTCACCCAGTGAATCTGACTTTGAGAAATATTTATGGAATATAAAGTCATATAGGCCATGCATGAAGTTATCCTTGACTACAGAACATATATGGTAACAGGCTATGAACACAAACATTATGTAATTTGTTCACACCCTACAGTTTTATATTCAGAAAATGGTCATAACTTAAAACGATGTAACAAAAAATGACTGACAGCAAGCAGAAAGATTGAAGACCACTTCTGTAATTTTTCTTCAGTGAATAACAAGTTATATATACAAGAGACTGTGAAATTGTCACATACATACACGAGATATTTAAACAAGGTGAAATAACAGCTATTACGTCTTTTTTTAATGTTTGTTTATTAATTATGAAAAAAAGAGACAGAGCATGCGCAGGGGAGGGACAAATAGAGAGGGAGACACAGAATCCAAAGCAGTCAGCTCAGAGCCAGATGCCGGGCTCAAACTCACAAACTGCAAGATCATGACCTGAGCCGAAATCGGATGCTTAACCAATTGAGCCATCCAGGTGCCCCAGCTATTACATCTTTCAAAGGCTAATGAATAAAGCCTTAATTCTCTATTTCCCAAAGAACATTACCAACACAGCAATGGTTGATTACACAGAAGCAGTTTGCTTGTTGGAACTGGAGGAATAAATTGATGCGCCGTTAAGAGTGTAAGTATTTCCTCTGTGGTTCCTGATGAAAAGATCCTCCTTTGATCCTACTCCAGGGAAGATGCTGAAATTGGTGTGCATACAAGGTAAGTTACAGATGGAACTCGGATGATTTTCTTAACTTCAAAGGTAATTAAATTGCTCCATTGTCACATTTCTAGATCCAAACTTTAAGGACACATTTATTTCTAGTGATTGTGTACAGTGGCAGGAACAGACAAAAAAATATTACAAATTAGAACCTAAATAAATGAGTATAACCATCTTAAAACCTGCTTCTGAACGTATCGGACCTCATCTTGAAAGTACACAAACTTCAGTCGGTGATATTGCTTCAACAGAATGCTGTCATTGCCCAAGAAATTATCAAGGCCAACAATTAAAAAGGAACAAAGTCTTAACCATAATCAGTTCCTGTTAGAGGAAGAAACACAATAAATCGGTGGCAGTATTACCATATTATACTGGCAGGTGTAGCTTTGCTACCCCTTGAAGCTCAGTTGAAAGTAGCTTATTTAGTGATACAAATGAACCTGTTTATTGGCCATAAGAGCATCCAGCAGTCTCCAGGGCTGAGAAGTCACTGTTCTTGCCTTATAAGGCAACTTTAAATTTTTAACCGCTACGTTTTTAATAACCAAAGCATAAAACATGAGTTGCCAAGAAAACTCGTGGTTTTTTCTTTTTTCAAAGTTCACTCTCTTATGGTGACCTTCTCGTTTAGAGAATAGCAGTTTTTTTACTATCAAACATTCACCACTTGACCAAAATATATTTTCAGGTATAGCTACTTTCTAAAAACAGTTTGTATGCTCTGGAGCAGGTGCCCCAACGGGATGGTTCTCATACTTTTGTGATTTATTGTTACGTTGACCGTTATGGGCGTTGACTTGATTCGTTTGTTGAAATACTGGTTAGGTAGGATTTACATTCTTCTTGAGCATGTTTGAAATGAGGGCTGTGCCAGAAACTCAGGCTTATGTGGTTGTCTTAACTGTAACACACACGACCTCCATACATAACACTCGGTTCTCTCCTGTCCATTAGCACAGACGCAGCAAACCACAACCTCAGTAATCCGAGGCTGTAGACTGCAGTTTTGGTCCTAACACGGGTCACAGGAGACATGAGTCGCTCCACCTTGCTAGCCACATTTGCTGTATCTGCAAACGACGGACGTCTCTTCATCGAAGAATTGTGCCTTTCGGTCCCTGGTCGTAACGCACCGTCTCTCTCCGGCTGGTCTGGTGCTCGCACTCCGCCCAATGTCGCCTTCCCAAATTGGGCTGTCTTGCCGCCGGTGCGCCTCCCATCGTGCGGTGCCCGCTAACCGGGCCCCCAGGAAGAAAGGCGCTACCCAGAACGAGCCCTGGTTTGGAGCTGGGTCCTAAGCTCCTCTCTGATTAAGCCTCCGGGGGTCTGCGACAAAACCGAAGCCTCGGGCGCCGCAC
>NC_043701.1:6564554-6600775 GCF_006229205.1 Suricata suricatta | reverse complement strand
CGGGGCGCCTGGGGCTCTGCGCCGCGGACCCGAGGGAGGGGAGGAGGACGGGAAGCCCGGCCTGTCAGGCGCGGGGCCCCGGAGCAAGGGCGCTCCCGGGGTCCCGCCGGCCAGGAAGGGCCTGAGGCGCCGAGCGGGGACTCCGGTCCGGGGTGCGGGCTGGGGGGCGCCCCCTCCCCCTTCGTGAGGTCCCGGCGCCTCGGGTGCGAGGCCCCGGGCTCCTCCTTCCCTTTTGGACGTTGAGAGCGGGGAGCGCGTCTTCCGCTACTGAAACAGGGCTGAGTGGAGAGGGGCCCTCCCGCTTGGTGGCAACCCCCCTGCGGCCCTCCGGACGCGCGGCGCGGAGCTCGGCTTGGTGTTCCCACCAGCCATCCTCCGGTCTTGGCAGCCGCCGTGCGGGCGGCCCGCCTGAGCCCCGCACAGTCGCGGCTGCGGCGGGGACGGTCGCCCCCCCCCCCCCGGGCGGGACGAAGGACTGCGTGAGCACCCGGGTCCCCAGCGCCCGGCAGATGACAGTGCGCGCCACTCTAGGCCCTCCTTCCGTGCCGCTGAAAGAGCGGTGCGGGTTCCGGGGACGAGATGCGCTTACGCGTGTTGATGCGTCGGGCGGCCGTTTCCCGCGGGCCCGCGGCCAGCCAGGCCGGCTCCCGGTTGCTAGGGCCGCGCAGATGACCAACGTAGCCCCTGCGCACGACAGCCACGTAGAACGAGCGGGGACCGGCCCAGGAGCATAGGACTGAAACGGACGCCTTGGATTTTGTCCGCTAAGAAGCCTTTGGTCGTCCCAAGGAGAGCCGTTTTAGAGTCAGGAGCCAGAATGGGCAATTGAGTCCCTGGAAAGCGAGGAGGAAAAGAAGGAGCAGTGGCGATGGGGTGGGGAGTAGGGTAGAGAGGAACGCAGTCTCTGCCCTTGGATCTATTTTCCTTTTTCCATTTTTTTTTTTTTTTTTTACCATGGTGGAGATGATCAAGTCTGTATACCAGCCCTATCTAATAGAAATATAGTGGAAACTACATCTGTAACTTTAAATTTTCTGGTAGTGGCATTTAAAAAGTAAAAATTAAAAAGATGAAATTTTTAAATTTTAATGTACTTTAATACAATGCATAGGAAATAATTTCAGTGTATAACTAATATTGAGTTTTTTTTTTTTTTTTTGTGGGGGACAGAGGACGCCTGTGTGGCTCAGTGAATTGTGTCTGACTGTTGGTTTTGGCTCAGGTCAGGATCTTAAGGTTTTGGGAGTTCGAGCCTCCCCCCGCGCTCCCCTCCCCCAATCTGGCTCTCAAGCTCTGCGCTGGAACCTGCTTAGGATTTTCTCTCTCCCCACCCCCGCCCCTCCCCCACATGCACTGTCTCTTGTCTCTGTCTCAAATAAATAAACTTAAAAAAAAAAGGAATTTTAAAGCAACCACTAGTTGGGAAAGAGGTGGGCAGAGGGAGAATTCCCAAGCAGGCTTCATGTTCAGTGTGGAGCTGAATCTCAGGACCCTGAGATCATGACCTGACCCAAAATCAAGAGTTGGATGCTCAACCGACTGAGCCACCCCGGTGCCCCCAATATTAAGAACTTACTAATGACGTTTCACACACACCCACTCATACTAAGTCTGGGAAATCTGGTGTGTGCTTTATACTTCCAGCCCATCCCAGTCACAGTAACCACATTTCAAGTGCTAATGGCCACAAGTGGTTACCATATTGAATGGTGAGGGTCTGTCTTACCTGAGAGAAGAATTGGGAGAGATTGAACTACTGACCATGAAAAAGAGAAAAGAACAATGTCCCGAAAAGTGTGGAAAGAGTTGGCATTCAGAGCATAAATGGAGAGATTAGTTTTAAATAGGATGCAACCTTTTCTTGTGAGAAGGAAGAAAGGAAGTAGATTAAGTTACTCATGAATTTGAAGTGAGAAGAGTGTGGGGGGAAAAGGAGAAAGTTGAGTTTCAGCCTAATTGCTCTAATTTTCTTCTCAAAGTTGGAGGCTGCGATGTCCCGTCCGCCCCCCCCCCCCGCCCCCCTCAGATCGAGGGGACCTGCAGAGGACAAGTCTCACTGCTCAGCGCCACCAGCATCACCTGGCAGCTGGTTGAAAATGCAGAATTTCAATTTTCCTCCCAGACCTACTGAATCAAAGTCTGCATTTTTTAAAAGTGTATTTATTTTAGAGAGAGAACATGTAAGCAAGCAAGCATGAGCAGGGCAGGGGCAGAGAGGAGAGAGAATCCCAAGCAGGCTCCGCACGGTCCGTGCTGAGCCAGGTGCGGGGCCCCATCTCATCTCTGAGAGCATGACCTGAGCTGAAACTCAGTCAGACGCCCAGAGTCTGCATTTTAACAAGATCTACAGATGATTCTTGTGCATGTTAGTTTGAGAAGCGCTGTGCTAACAGTTTAAGGGGTGTGCGGGTTGCGGGGGGGTTGCGATGGCCACTGTATGGAATGAGAAGTGAAGCATGGGAGGCGCCCGAGGTGCTGAGTTCCTACTGAGCTCAGAGACCCCTGGTGTGCGGTGCCACCGGTGTGCTCTGTTGTGTGACTTCCGTTAGTAAGGTTACCGGCTTGCTTACAGGAACAGAGAAGGAACCATTAGACTGACTCAGAGCTGGAGCAGGTGAGGCAGACAGACAGACAGGGGTTGAAGGTGGTGGCAGTGATCCCCCAAGGAAGGAAAGAAAGCCTGGAACAGACTGGGAAGCCGGGAGCAGACGGCATGGGCAGGGGTTCAGCATGGGCAGGGGTTCAGCGGGGTTGGAGAGCAGGCAGTGGGTGAGCTGGAGAGAGGGGAGGTTGTGGTCAGGGAGCGGGTTATCAGATTCTTAGTTGCAAGGCTTTGTCCAGGGCATTCTGGTCCAACCTCTCCTATGTTGTAGGACTTCCTTCCTTTTTTCTTTCCTTTCTTCCTTCCTTCCTTTAATTTTGGAGAGAGAGAGACCATGAGCTGGGGAGAGGGGCGGAAGGAGGTGCAGGGAGAGAGAGAAAGAGAGTGCATATGAGGGGGACAGAGGATCTGAAGCTGGCTCTGCACTGACAGCAGTGAGCCCGATGTGGGGCTCGAACCCAAGAACTGCAAGAGCAACGCCTGAGAAGTTGGATGACGAGAGAGAAAATCTTAAGCAGGGTCTACTCTCAGCACGGGGCTCTGTCTTATGACCCTGAGACCAGAGCCAAAAGCAAGAACTGGACACTCAACAGACTGACCCACCAGGTTCCCTGGAATTTCTTTTTTTTAATACACGTTTTGTTTCACAGCATTTTCAGTGGTGGGGCAGCCTGGTAGTTTCTTGGAAAGATCTGGTTTCAAAAATTATTCATGTAGGACACAGTTGACCTGCCTGGAAACTCCATGTTGGTTCTAGTTCTGCCCTCTGGAATAAATGCAATGTGATCTTTAAAATATTAAACATTAAGTAAAAATTATAATGTTCCGGGGGTGCTCGGGTGGCTCAGTCAGTTAAGTACCCGACTTCAGCTCAGGTCATGATCTCATGGTTCGTGAGTTCAAGCCCAACATCGGTCTCTCTGCTGCTCTGCCCTCAGTGCAGACTCGGCTTCAGATCATCTGACTCCCTCTCTCTCTGCCCCCCCCCCCGCCCCGGTCCCACTCTCTTGTGCATGTTCTCTTTGTCAAAAATAAATAAACATTAAAAAAATTTTAATTAAGGGGGCTCCTGGGTGGCTCAGTCAGTTATTAAACATCCGACTTCAGCTCAGGTCATTATCTCTCGAGTTCTTGGGTTCGAGCCCCGCACCAGGCTGTGTGCTGACAGCTCAGAGCCTGGAGGCTGCTTCAGATATTTTGTCTCCTTTTCCCTCTGCCCCTCCCCCTCTCGCACTCTGTCTCTCTCTCTCTCTCAAAATGAATAAACATTTTAAAAATTTAAAAAATTTTTAATTAATTAAATCAATTTAATTAAAGTCTGTTCTGCCTTCTGTTTTATAACCATCAAATATTTGAAAATATGTTTTCTCCGTACTCGGTATTCTCAGCTTTTTAAAGTATTAGTGAATGGTACAGTTGTGGTTTGTAAGCAGGGTGGTGGACGGGGCCAGAGCATAAATCAATAAAGGATTTATCAGAGGGCAGTGAGTTCAAAGAAACCTAGAAAGATCTGGTGCACGCAGGCCTTTTCCAGAAATAGAGGATGCCACAGCAGCCCAGCAGTAGCATCCGCTCTGAACCACTTTCACTCCCTGTCTTACTTCCTCCCTGAACCACCGAAGCAGTGCTCTTGGCCTTTGGTGCAGACGAGCTCCTTAAAGATGAGGCCCCTGCAGCCGGTACTAAACTCTATTTAGACGAATCACAGCCGGTTCACCAGTTAACCAGTCCTTCTTTGATTTTCGTTTGCTTTCCGGTTTCCTTCCCCCACTCAGCATCTTGTCTCCTCTCTCCACTGCATGCAGACTGCTGAATGGGACTCTGAATGCCTTACCTCCCTGCAGCCCCTCCCTCTTCCCACGCCCCCGGCAGCAAGCGAGGCACCCCTGCAGACCGCAGCCATCTCCCTGTGGACGGTGGTGGCCGCCGTGCAGGCCATCGAGAGGAAGGTGGACGTTCACAGCCGGCGCCTCCTGCACCTGGAGGGGCGGACGGGGACGGCCGAGAAGAAGCTGGCCAGCTGCGAGAAGACGGTGGCGGATCTTGGGAACCAGCTGGAGGGCAAGTGGGCCGTGCTGGGGACCCTGCTGCAGGAGTACGGGCTGCTGCAGAGGCGGCTGGAGAACTTGGAGAACCTGCTGAGAAACAGAAACTTCTGGATCCTGCGCCTGCCACCGGGCATCAAAGGGGATATCCCAAAGGTAACTCCCTCGCCGCTTCTGGGCGGAAAGTGGTCCCACTAGTCCTTAGACTAGTAGTAAGGGATCCTGTCGGTCAGTCAGCTACAGGAATGGTCAAGTCGGTTTCTGTTCATCTATTTGGGAAACATTTCATGTTCAATTTAGCGAGTACTTGAAGTGTCAGACTTAAGAGTAGAAACCTCTTTCCAATTCAGAGTTGGCTACCTGGCAGATAGACTTTTTTTTCTCTCTTTAGCTTTTTCCTATCCTTTCTTTCCGAGTCCCCTTTGTCTTCGTTAACCTGTCTGTTTCATTCTCGGTGTGGAAGCCAAATTCAATGTCATTTCAGTCAGCCTGTTTGCATTCCTGGAGAGGAAATGGTTAATATAAGGATTTGGGGCTCTCTGTAGGTCTAGGATTGGTGTGATCCCGCCCATCAGCACCCTTTATGGAAGGATGCTGTGGTGCTAGGGCCCAGCCCTTCTGGAGGGAGTAGCCTGTTCATCAAAAGAGAATAAACATCATTCTTAAGCTCTGGGACACAGTCCCGAGGCATCTGGTTTTCCTGAGCACATACTTACTGGGGACTGAGTATCTATATCCTGGAGGCATAGCACCGAACAATTGTGTAAGCCTCCTGGAGCTTAAATTTTAGTGGAGAAAGAAGGAAAATATAAACATACAAGAAAATAAATCTATTTAGGTGCAAGTAGATTTAAAAAAAAAAGTGCTCTTTGGTGATTTAGTTTTTGGTGGGTTTTCAGAAAAGCTTGCATAAAGGTGCTAATATTTAAGCTGAGACGGAATGAGAGGAAGGACCCAGCTGTGAGATCTGAGGAAGAACTTTCTAGGCGGAGAGAATGCTCACTGCAAACTCCCGAAGGCAGACAGACACGGAACACTGAGGGCGAGGGGAAAGGCCCGTAGCTGGCATGCGGTGAAGACGTAGGCATGTGCTAGAGAAATGGAGGGGGAGTCGCGTCATTTAGGGCAACCTGAAGGGCTTTTTCCATTTTGGTGGGCACCACACCTAGAGATTCTGACTCGGTGGGTCCCGTATGGGGCCAAAACATAAATAATTCTTAGAGCTCCGTAGTGGAGTCTGATGTGCAGCTGGGGCCATGAATCACTGATGGAGGAATCTGGAGACCAAGGTAAGGAATTGGTTTTGTCTTGGGTATAATGGAAAGAAATTGAGGGTTTATATTTTGAACCAGTCACCTTGGCTGCTCTGTAGGGGCTGGATCAAGGTGGTAAGAACAGAAGCAGGTAGGAAACAGGAGGCAGCAGCCGTCATGGGAGGGATGCGAGGGGCGTGGGTGAGGGTCGCCGCGGTGGGCAGCTTCAGGACTTTTGGTGGAGGTGCTGGGTGGGGGTCACGGATGGGAATTAGGTAATGGAGAACCAAGGAGGATTATTTTAAATTTACTGTGTGATAATTTACGTAGAACTTGTGCTAAGTGCCTTGGCTATTTTCATAGGAACCCTCGCTTGCCTGAGATCATTTCGTTACTGAAAACAAATCACAGAGCAGTACAGTGATCAGCTGGGTCCGGCGTGTGCTCTTAGCCACCAGAGGCTTACAGGCTCCTAGGCTTTTGGCTCAAAGAACCAGATGGATGGGGGTGACATTTACTGAGATGGGGACTCTCTCGAGGAGTGGGAAGGAATCAGGGGCTCTCTTTGGCAGTATTGGGTTTGAGGTGCCCGCGCTACAGTCAGGAGAGATAAGTGGTCCCTGCAGCTCAAAGACCAGAAACATTTAGCAGCCATTGGCGCCCAGACCCTGTTGAAAGTCCTGAGACTGGAGGTGATTGTCTCAGGAGAAACCCCCGAGAAGCAGGAGAAAGAGTCCAAGGTCTGTGCTGCAGGGGCAGGCAGACCGAGCAAAGGGGACTGAACGGCGAGGCCAGCGAGGCGGAAACAAGACGGAAACATATGTGATGTCACAGGACGAGGAGAAAAAGCATTCAAGGAGAAAGCTGTCATTTGGGTTGCATGTCACCTAGAGGTCTAGAAAGGTGCGGATGAGTACGATTAGGGAACACAGACCTTGCCAGGACGCGGGGCGCAGAAGTCTGGAAAGGGGCAGGTTGACCTGTGAGTGGGGAGGGAGAAAAGGGGAGAATGATGCCTCTTTCCAGGTGTGCAGGGAGGGAGAGCAGAGTCAGCATCTGGTAGAGAGCCTTCCCTGGCACGTTTTACTTGTGTGTCTGGGTCCTCCCCGGGAGCGCTTCCGGATGATCTTTACTTCGTGTCACCGTGAGATTAGTCCATAAAGTAAGTTACAGTGTGTAGCCACTGTCTTACCTGGGTAGATGGAGAACCTTTCAACTCTCCATCTTAGGGGTGCCTGGGTGGCCAGTCGGTTGAGCATCTGGCTTTGGCTCAGGTCATGATCTTGCAGTTCGTAGGTTCAAGCCCCGCGTTGGGCTCTGTGCTGACAGCTAGCTCAGAACCTGGAGCCTGCTTCAGATTCTGTGTCTCCCTCTCTCTCTGACCCTCCCCTGCTCACGCTGTCTCTCTCTCTCAAAAATTAATAAAACATTAAAAAAATTTTAAACTCTCCATCTTAAACGCCAAAATCATATATAAGATAATGTGATATTTCTTTAAGATTTCTTCATGAAATTAGAACATATTGAAGATTTATTAGTTTCAACTATGGGAAGTAAAATTTGTGTCTTTGCTTTGTTGAAAATACTCTTGTTTATTTCTTTTTGAGAGAGAGAGAGAGAGAGATGGGGAAGGGCAGAAGGAGAGAGAGAACCCCAAGCAGATTCCTCACTGTCAGCACAGAGCCTGACTCACGGCTCAAACTCATGAACCGTGAGATCACGACTGGAGCCAAAATGAAGAGTCAGACACAATCAACCGAGCCCCCCAGGTGCCCCTGTCCTTACTTCTGAGTGCCAAGTTCAGAACAATTTTCCCTCAGTTTTCTTCTTCCTTTCAATATTAAATTGTAGTAAAATGTGCGCAGCATGGAATGTGCCCTTTTCGCCGTGTTGAAATGCACGGCTTAGTGGTTCTCCGTCCATTCACACCCCTGTGCAGCTGTCACCACCGTGCATCCCAAACTGCACCTCTGTCCCCGCGAAGCACCGACCCCCAGCCCTTCTGCCCCAGTCCCTGGCGCCCACCGTCCTGCTTTCTGACTCTGTGAATTTGACTCTGTTGGGTCCCTCATATAAGTCAGACCATCTGCTATTTGTGCTTTTGTGACTGGCTTATTCCACTCAGCACATCTTCCAGGTTCTTCCCTGTTGTGGCATATCAGCATTTCCCTTCTAAGGCTGAATAATACTCCATCTCTCAGGATTTTAAAGGCATTGGTCCTTTGTCTCATAACATCAGATCCCATTGATGAAAACCTTAATACCAAATCAATTCCAAATTAATATTTCAGCATTAATTCCCAATGAACACCAAATCTGTTTATAAGAAATCTATTCTTGGGGCGCCTGGGTGGATCAGTCCATTAACTGTCCAACTTCGGCTCAGGTCATGATCTTGCACATTATAGGTTCGAACCCTGCATCAGGCTCTATGCTGACAGCTCGGAGCCTGGAGCCTGCTTCAGATTTTGTGTCTCCCTCTCTCTCTGCCCTCCCCTGCTCACACTCTGCTCTCTCTGTTTCACAAGAATGAATAAATGTCAAAACAAAATTTTTAAGAATTTTTTAATGTTTATTTTTGAAAGAGAGACAGTGCGTGAGTAGGGGAGGGGCAGAGAGAGAAGACACAGAATCCGAAGCAGGCTCCGGGCTCTGAATTGTCGCATAGAGCTCAATGCGAGGCTCAAACCCACCAACTGAGAGATCATGACCGAGCCAAAGTCGGACGCTTAACCAACTGAGCCACCAGGCACCCCTATTCACCTTTTTAAATGTTTTTTTTTTTACTTATTTATTTAGAGAGAGTGTTTATGTGTGTGCATGTGTGAGTGGGGAGAGGGACGGAGAGAGGGAGAGAGAATCTCAAGCAGGCTCCACACTGTCAGTGCAGAACCTGGTGTGGGGCTCAAACCCACAGTCCACGAGATCATGACCTGAGCTGAAATCAAGAGTTGTATGCGTTACCGACTGAGCCGACCAGGAGCCCCTTATTCACCTTTTTTTAGAGTTCCATCACCTTCCTCTCTAGCCTTTCTCATTTTCATTTTAACAATTACGTATTTTCTATCTCCTTTTTTTTGAAGCAACCTGCATTTATTTAAATGGATGCGATTTCCGAATGTCTCTGGGATTATGTATTAGAAGTTTGCTTGACTTGTTCATTGTTTTTTCTTCTAGGATCATTTGTAGTGTTTGTTCATCCTCATGCTGTCATTGTCTTTTTTTTTTAATAGCAATCCTAGGTTATGTATCCATAAGCGACAGACTCGACTGATTACTAGGTTAATGCCAGGAAGCTGGCATGTCTTCTCGGCCACCGTGTGAGCCTGTTTAGCCAAAAGATCTTTCCTTTACAGCAGAAATACTGCCTCCATTGACGCTAGACATAGTTGGGCTTTGCTTTGAGATGCTGTGTGCGGAGCAAATAGGGGGTGCGGGGACCGCCCAGAGACCAGGAGGAAGGCCGCCCTCTGTGTGGGAGCGCATGCTGTCTCCGGGCGGGCTGATACAGGTCCTCAGAGGTGACGTCTGCAGTTTCAGCTCTGGGGTAAATGCTGCTGGTTCCCGCCTCTGCCAGGGCTGTGAGGAACAGCGGAGGGGTCCCTGCCGATCTGAGGATAGACCTTCACCCTGCAGTCCATAACCACTTTTATTCCTACTCATTGTCTCCGCCAGCTTTGAGCTTGGAATTCTCTGGATTCTTCAGCTACAGTCTGTCCTTTTTGTCATCACAGACCCGCGGCTTCCTCACGCACTCTGGACCCCAGCACGTGCCCATCCACTGGGCCTCAGTGAGAAACTCATCAAAAACTCGGGTCTAGTGATGGCTTCTCTTTATTCCTGGCACTGCTTTAGCTTTATGCGGCATCTGGGTGGCTCAGTTAAGTGTCTGACTTCGGCTCAGGTCATGATCTCATGGTTTGTGAGATCAAGCCCTTCGTCTGGCTGACAGTGAGGAGCCTGCGTGGGAGTCTCTGTCTCCCTCTGTCTCTGCCTCTCTCTTCCTCTAAAATAAGTAAACATTAAAAAAGAAAAAGATATAGTCGCTGCTGATCTTATTTACTATCATTTCAGTCGAACTCAGGGAGGGAAGAAAAATACATAGGTGCTTAGTTCACAGCCTTGAACCAGAAGCCCATCTTGATCCTTTATTTTTATCATTATTTTATCATATGTGTTTCTGTTGTAAGGTATCACAAATCGTTTGTGTAGTGGCATTAGATAAAATTATGGTATCTGCACTTGCGCTCACCCTGCCTTTAGATGCTGAGCAAAGTGTTAAATGATTAAAGTTCTAGCCCCTAAAGAACAAAATTTCCCACTGGGAGAAGTGAAGCAATTAGAAAATAAACCCAGTTGCCTCATAGTGTTGTATAGACCTTTGATTCTTTTTTAATTTAGGGGAAAAATGTGTATAGTAGATACCAGGAATGTTTCTTCTCTGATCTCCTTTTTCCAGAGCATCGTGTTTTCATTTTATGGGGGGTGTAACAGTTCTCAGATCTTTGTGGGAATACTAATTAGAGAGGAGATGGTGGTGGTGGGTTTTTGTTTTCTAAATTCTGTTGCCTAGGTATTTCTGTTTCTTTCCACACTCTCCTCCCTCATTTTAGTCTTTCTTGTTCACGTGGCAGGCTTTGCTAAATGGCCACTGATACCCAGTGCTTAGCTTGTATTTCAGAATATAACTACAGAAAGCCTGCCCCCCCCCCACGTGCGTGCCCATCTGGTGACAGGAGGGTGAGCTAGCCTTATGATGGGCAGCTAAATGCCAGAATGAGGGGAGTTTTATAGTCAGTGATAATGTCCATATTAGGTACCTTAAGTTCCCTAGGCAACTCTTCCATGTCTTTACAGAAGAACCTTCCAGTTTTTACGTAGGGGAAAAGTGCCTAGCTTTGGACGAAACTAGGCTGGGGCGGGGGAGGGGGACTCTGTTCCGCATATGCCCATTCCCTGCAGGAAGCCTGAACTCCGACTAGGCAGGCTTCATAACTGTCTTCTGGAAGTCATCTCCAGCCTTCCATGCTTACATGTTTTTCCTGTTCCCGTTAGGCCGGTTAATACCCTACCAGAGCCCCATCTCTTCTAGACTCATCCCAGCACTATTATAGCTTGATATCCACAATTTCTGGTCCATGTCTTCAATTTGAATATGACCATATGCTTATTTTGGGCAGAAACCATATTTTTGTTTCTTGGCACTTAAGATAACACTTGTACTCAGTGGATCTTCAGAACACGTTGTATTGCGTGGATATATACTGTTTTGCATTCATGCCCATCTCCGTGAGGGACTGTCGACAAGTCATGTCCTCCACCCTCCCAAATCTCATAGCTCTAAAGTTCATTACCTTTCTCCTTGAAAATACCTTCCACTCCTGGAGGTTGGGTCTGTGCCTTCAGTTTTTCCTGTATCCCTCCAGCATCTCACACAGTCCTTTTGTGGCAAGTAGCACTTAGTAAGATGGGCTAAATGACTGAACTGCAGTGGGACGGACTAACCCCAATATGATTATGATTTCAGGTGCCTGTGACATTTGATGATATCTCCATCTACTTTTCCACTCCAGAGTGGGAAAAACTAGAAGAGTGGCAGAAAGAACTGTACAAGAATATCATGAAGGGCAACTACGAGTCTCTCATCTCTATGGGTGAGGCTACGTTGGCACCTGTTGAATGAGGGGACCCCAGCTCCCCGGGGGCTTAGAACAGTCCCTTTTCCTCCAGTGGCCCTCCTTTTCAGTCTGTCCCCACACACTTCAGATTCTAGCTGCAAGCCAGAGATTTCCAGTTCACCCTTCCAAAGTGGGAAATCATACTCTCTCCTGCCTACTTACAGGATGGAGAATGGAGCTCGGGGTTCTGGATCTCCCAGTTGCAGTGGTTTCCATAGGTATCCTTCACTTTGAAAGGGCCTCATTCTCCCCCTTGGGACAAATGTCACTCTCACTCGGTGAAAGTAGCAGGATCACCCGCTGCCTCTCGTCTGGTGTGCTTTCCGAAGAGGTGTCCTCCACGCAGAGGGGGGGGCGGGGTGCTCTAGATTCTGAATGAAATTCCCTGGGACTGGGGACCTCAAGCCTACAGCTCAGCCTTAGTGGCAGTTAGTTGTCATCCTCATTGATCTCTTTGTCATACTCCCCTTCCCTTCTTCCTCTCCTAGATTATGCCATGAATCAGCCCGACGTCTTGTCTCAGATTCAGCCGGAAGGAGAACATAATACAGAGGAGCCCGCGGGGCCAGAGGAAAGTGAGATTCCCGCAGACCCCAGTGAAGGTAAGCTGGAGAGGAGATGGTGCCCTCCTGTCTCCCTTTCCTGGTCAGAGACGGTGGCTCAGAACTAAGTGAGCAGGCCTTGGGCCTTCTCCACTCTGAATCAGCTAGACTGGCAGTAAAGCCTGATCCTCAGACATCTCCTAGGAGGGAGATTTGGAGACCGCGGCCCGCCGCCTGCCCGTCACTACCGCGCATCCGAGGACTGTTAATGGTATTCCGTGACAGAGGTTTCCTGACCTAATTATTTAGTAAAATTAACGTGTCTTCAATGGCACAGGAAGCAGCAATGCTCTCCTGGAGGAAAGTGGCTTCGGTGACTATACACCTGGCCATTCAGAAACGCTGGGGGGGCGGTGGGCGTCTGCGTGGTCCCTCGGAGATGGCAGAGCCCAGTGACGGCGGCCTGGGCACGGTGAGCGCCGCGGCGTTGGGAGCCAGCAGTCGTGAAGGCGCTCACCCGCGTTTGCTCGGCTGGCAGCTGCTTCCGGTTGTGTGGGAAGGCGGCACGCCCACGTGCAGGTGTGTTTCTCTCCAGTCCCACCTCTGCTGCCAGAAAGCGCTCATTGTTTCCTTCTCTGTCGGACAGAAAGCTCACGGAAAGTTCATCCTTCAGACCACTCTATTAGATGAACTTTTCTTGGAACCCACACCCTCTCCCGTGCACTACTTTTTTTAACATTTTTTAATGAAAATTTCCAAACTGAAAAGTTGAAATAATTTTACAGTGAACACCTAGAAACCTACCACCTAGATTCTACCACTAGCAGTTCACTTCCTTATCACATATTTATCCATTTCTGCATCCCTATCAATCCACCCTATTTTCAGTGTGTTTCCAGATCAATACAGACATCAGTATATTTCCCCATAGAGGCGCCTGGGTTGGCTCAGTCAGCTTAGTGTCCAACTCTTGATTTTGGCTCAGGTCATAATCCCAGGGTCATGGAATTAAGCCCACACTCAACATATTCCCTCTTTCTCTCCCCCCCCCCATGTCCTGCTCTCCTTTCCTTCCTCCCTCTGCCCCTCTCCTTGGCTTGAGTTCTGTCTCCTTTAAAAAAAAAAACAACTCCCTGTAAGTAGTTCAGTATGAATATCATTAACTTAAGAGGTCAGTATATTTAAGTTTTTTTATTTATTTTGAGAGAGAGAGGGAGAGAGAGGGGGAGAGGGAGAGAGGAGGATAGAATCCTAATCAGGCTCCGCATTGGCAATTCAGAGCTCAACACAGTGCTTGAACCCACGAACCGTGAGATCATGACCTGAGCCGAAACCAAGAGTTGGACAGTTAGCCAACTGAGCCACCCAGGCGCCCTGAGTTTTTTATTTTTAAATGTTTACTTATTTTTAGAGAGTGCACAAACAGGCAAAGAGAGAGTGAGAAGAATCCCAAGCAGGCTCTACGCCCTCAGCACTGAGCCCACCCAACATAGGGCTTGATCTCACATATGTGAGATCATAACCTGATCTGAAATCAAGAGTTGGATGCCTAACTAAGCTATCCATGCATCCCAACATTCTCCGAGTTTTGAAGGATGTATATACCTGCCACACATTATATTATTTTAAAGTCTCTGTTGGTGATTGTATTAAGCAATCTTAACAGTTTCAATTTGATTAACCTTTGTGTCTTGGATCTAAGTAATGAATCTAAAATCATATCACAAAGACGGGTGACTTGATTACAGAAATTATTGGAAATCATGCCTTAGTTTATGTTATTGGCTAACAACTAGTATAAATCAGTGTGCAATTTTATTTTGGGGTCTGAATGGATAAGGTATAAATAATTTGGTTTTGTAACGATGTGTGAAAGTTTCATTTAGCTGCCATCTTGTCACTATTTTACCATGGATTTTAAGGGCTCCGTTTGTGGGTGGTCAACCAAATATATTATTAATACATGTTTATAGAAAATTAACAAACAGTATAAGCATTGAATTTCTTTAATGCTCTGGTTTGATTCCGTACTCTGTACAGTTTTAGCTTACATCGGTGATTATCAACTAGGTATTCATTAGAACTTGAGGATAGGATTCATATAATTTGGACTGATTAATATGTGGCACTTTTAAAACCCCCTCAGCTGTGTCTCTCCTTTAGAACCCTTTATATTTACCCCCTTATAGGTTTAATCAAATATTCATGACTTTTTCTTCATTTAAACCTATTTTGGTTGCTGGAATTGTCAACTTGGCAAGTGAGAGGACTTTTACATGGTCTCCTATGTCTTTCCAGCACTGCCTCAGTATTTGTTTTCTTAAAAAATATGCTCCAGGGGCGTCTGGGTGGCTCAGTCGGTTGAGTGTCTGACTTCGGCTCAGGGAGCGATATCAGTTTCGTGGGTTTGAGCCCCACATTGGGCTCTGTGCTGACAGCTCAGAGCCTGGAGCCTGCTTCGGCTTCTGTGTCTCTTTCTCTGCCCCTACCCTGTTTGTGCGCTCTCTCAAAAATAAATAAGATGTTAAAAAAAAATTTTTTTTAATATCCTCCAGTCTATTCTGGGGGTCCCCAAGGCCACCCCCAGATGCGGTCCTTCACTAGGAGGACATGCAGGATTCAGTCTAACATCATGCTTAGGGCTAAAGTTCATTGCAGCAAAAGCATACGGAGCAAAGATAAAAGGCGCACAGGGCAAAGTCTGGAGGGAGCCAGGGACCACCTTCCAGAGTCCTCTCTCAGGAGAGTCTCATAGGACCCATGCAGCTCCCCTAGCACTGAGTTGTGACAACATGTGCAGCGTGTCGTCTCCCAGAGAATCTCATTAGAGACTTAGCATCCAAGGGTTTCACTGCGAGCCGGTTGCGGAGGCATCCTCCGCCTGGCATATTCCGAAATTCTAGACTCCCAAAGGAAAACAGATGTTCTGCACGAACAGTGAGGCCAGCTGAAGCACTCCTCATGGTTAGGGGAAGTTTCTGGTCGGCATAGGGACGTAAACCTTGCAACAGGCGTTTCTGAGGACAGGCAGGCTCAGGCTGCTGCCTTAACACAGGCCTATCTTAGAGTTTTCTTCTAACACCCACAATCCCGATTCCTTTCGGTGGGGAATAAACTGGTTGCTGGGGTGCATACAGACACCAGGCGGAGGTGCTCATCCTAGGCCACGTTAGTGAGATAACTACTTAAATATCTTTTTGATAGATTATTCTCCATTTAGGTTTTTTTTCTTTTTAAGTAATCTCTACACCCAACATGGGGCTTGAACTCACAACCCTGTGGGCTCATGACTCTGAGATCAGACTAAGCCAGCCAGGCACCCCTTTCCACTTAGAGTTCTAACCATTTAAGTCCTGTTTTCATCTTGTTCTAATGGAAACACTAATCAAAAAAAATTTTTTTTGAGCATTATCATACTAAAAAAAAAAACAACAGTTTTAGGGGCACCTGGGTGGCTCAGTTGGTTAAGCATCTGACTTTGGCCCAGGTCATGATCTCACAGTTCGTGAGTTTGAGCCCTGCATCGCTCAGAGCCTGGAGCCTGCTTCAGATTCTATGTCTCCCTTTCTCTCTGTCCCTCCGCCACTCACGCTCACTCATTCTCTCCTTTCTTAAAAACAAACATTAAAAATTTTTTAAATCAATTTTAACACACTGAATAGTTTGTTATTATTAACAGTGTGTATTTATATTGGAATAATTGATGTACTTTTAGTAACCTTAATTTTCTAAAATAATTTGGATTTTGTCTGTATTTCTTATAAACGCCATAACTTACTATTGTATTTCATTTTAGAGCTTTAGAAAGAACTGTGCATTATAATAAAAATAATGCAGCTAGAATGGATTTGAGGGTAGTAATGGTGCCATGTGGGTCCCCTTACTTTTTATGGCCAAATATTTTGGAATTAATGTCACGTTCTGTCCCTATCACCATCCCATCATCTGAATCTGATGAAGGGAAAGAAAAAATTGTTACAGCTCCCTAGGGAATGGTCACGGATACCTACTGATGTGTTGTATAAAATTCCATATAATTAGTAGAGAAGAGAAGTGAATGGGAGAATACAGAAAAGTATAATCTTGAGATTTTCTGAAATTCGTCATTAACTCTATTATTAGGGCCAAGTGCAGATGAGCTGTGCATGTATGTGGCCATGGCCATTATTTGGTCGCTAATAGTTTGAATATTGAACTCCCAAGTTTTTAGAACTCTTTGGAGAAAAACTACCCAAGAAGTTCAATTGGAATAATGACTGAAAGTCCATTATCTTTGTCCTTCCTCTAGTTTAGAAGACATGAACTCAAGCAATGATTCTAAAATGACCCAAAAGTAAAACAAATTCATTGCTAAGTCTTGCAGTCCTGGGGAGCCTCCCTGGTCATGGTTTCTCGTGCGTTGCCTTTAGCCCTGTTGATGCCTTTGACCCGAGCCCGGTGAGGCCATCATTTCCTCTACAGACTTAGTGATTAATGCGCATCCCAATATAATAATCTTTTGATTTTAGTTTATGCTATTTGAGAACAAGAATCATCCAGGGAATGATAGAACCTTGAGGTTTAACTCGTCACACAAATACGTAACACATTCACCTGGTGAAGTTTCCGTCCCACACCTGTTTCACAAAAAGTTTAAAAAAATGTTTTTTAATGTTTGTTTATTTTTGAGACAGAGATAACAGAGTGCAAGACTGGGAGGGGCAGAGAGAAAAGGGGACACAGAATCCAAAGCAGGCTCCAGGCTCCCAGCTGTCAGCACAGAGCCCGGCACAGGGCTCAAACTCATGAACCGAGAGATCATGACCTGAGCCGAAGTGGAAACGCTTAATCGACTGAGCCACCCAGGTGCCCCTCACAAAAAGTTTTAAAAGAAAGGTTTTTTATATATTTACCAGTGGTGGTTTCATGTGTCAAGTATAGTTTATTGCTTGCTTAAAAAGTCAGATCTTGGGGCGCCTGGCTGGCTTAATCAGTGATCTCACAGTCCATGGGTTTGAGCCCCACATCGGGCTCTATGCTGACAGCTCAGAGCCTGGAGCCTGCTCAGATTCTGTGTGTGTCTCTCTCTGCCCCTCTCCCGCTCGCTCTCTCCTCTGTCTCTCAAAATAAAATAAAGACATTAACAAAACAAACAAAAAAGTGAGATCTCTGCACCATTTTTAACTTGGCTTAGAACACCTTTGTAAAGGGGCGCCTGAGTGGCTCAGTCGGTTAGGCCTCCGACTTCAGCTCAGGTGCTGACAGCTAGCTCAGAGCCTGGAGCCTGCTTCTGGTTCTCTGACTCCTCTCTCTGCCCCTCCCCCCTCATGCCCTTTGTATACATCTCAAAACCTCATGGTTCCAGCTCCTTTTCAGACGGCATGGGCCGTTTTACCTGTTTAAAACACACAAACTCCAATTTCCTCATCGTTAAAATAACATTTAACTGGTGTAGACATTAAATTTTTATATTCTCTTGTGATCAGCTTTTCTATTTTTAACTACCTCTCAATCTTAGAACCTCAGCATTTTTCTACTTCCTCCTGATTTCTGTTCAGTTTTTCTATGTTCTCTGGCTTTTCCAAAGCCTGGTGCTTGCATAAACCCAGGATTTGACTTGCACTTCGTGTTTCTCTAAGTGTCCACTGTTGGGACACCTCAGGCCTGTGAGAAATGTGCTCTGAGAGTCGTGGTGGCCCGCCAGCAGCTGCTGTACTGTCCCCGTGCAGTTTTTGTCTTGGGCCGTGACAGGGCTCACGTTCTGCCCGTTTCACGTCGGGTCCACAAGGGTCTCTGCCACATTCCCACTGCTCCCACCCCGTGAGGGAGACACCACAGCATTCTATGCCTTCTGTGACAGGACTGCTGTGACCAAATAACCTGACAAAATCAGTGTTTCCCTAGTTGTACTGATCTAGCTAACTGACCGCAGGAACTTTCCACGTCATTATTCCACAGGAAAGGCTGGCTCCCTGCGATTTCCCAGGTGCAGTGAAGATACACTTAGCAGGTGGCTTCTCATAAAGCCACTTATATTTCTGGAAAACTGGGTTGTTGTTTTTAACTTTTTACAAAATTTATTATTGAGAGACAGAGAGAGAAAGAACATGAGCAGGGGAGGGGCAGCGAGAGGGGGAGACACAGAATCGGAAGCAGCTCCAGGCTCCGAGCTGTCAGCACAGGGCCCGGCGCGGCTTGAACTCACAAAGCACAGAAACCATGAAAACCATGAGATCATGACCTGAGCCGAAGTCAGATGTTTAACCAATTGAGCCACCCAGGTGCCCCAGACCTCGGTCGTTTTTTCACCCTTCTGTAGCTTTTATGGTTGGCTGCTGACTAACAAAGGATTGGACAGAATCCAAATACCTATCAGTAGGGGACTCTTGAATAAACAAGGGGGACAGCCACCTAATACAGCTCTAGAAGGCAGTGGGAGTGATCTCTGTCCACTGCTCTACGCGCATGTCCACAAATGTCGTCAAGTAAAAACCTGGGACACAGAACAGCTTGAGCAGCAGGCCGTATAAGGGGGGGATGAATATATATATATATTTGCTTATACTTTACAAAGAAACAGTGGAAGATTGAAACAAAAACCAGTAAGAGGGACGGAGATTTCGGATGAAAGCCAGCCCTCTCTGCATGTATCTTACTTTATAGTTTTGATTTTGGAAACTTGTAAATTTTTTAAAATATTTATTTATTTTTGAGGGTGAGACAGAGCCTGAGCAGAGGAGGAGCAGAGAGAGAGAGAGAGAGAGAGAGAGAGAGAGAGAGAGATACACAGAATTGAAAGCAGGCTCCAGGCTGTCAGCACAGAGCCCGACACACACTATGAGATCATGACCTGAGCCGAAGTCGGACACTTAACTGACTAAGCCACCCAGGTGCCCCACCTCGTAAATATTTTATATAATTTTAAAAACAAAATTAAATTTTAAAAATCAAGCACAGGCTGAAGTAAACTATAATACATGTGGGACACAAATACATAAACTAGATTTCTTTCACATGGCTTTTAAACATAATATTTGGGGCACCTAGGTGGCTCATTTGGTTAAGCATCTGACTTCGGCTCAGGTCATGATCTCCTGGTTCATGGGTTTGAGCCCACATCAGGCTCCATGCTGACAGCTCAGAGCTTGGAGCCTGCTTCCGATTCTGTGTTTCTCTCTCTCAGTGCCCGTCCCCCACTCATGCTCTGTCTCTATGTTTCTCAAAAATAAATATAAACATTAGAAATTTTTTTAATAAAGCATAATATTTTAACTATATATCTCTAGAGAATATATGGGTCACAAAATAATCTTAAATCGAGTTCATATTTTTGTTTATAATATTCATATTATTTTGACACAAGTCTTCAGATAAAGCAAAGATTATATTAATGTCATTTGGAACCAAGATTTTCAAGATAAGGAAGAAAAGATGTAAGTATGAAATGAAAGGATTTAATTCAAACCCTGTAATCTTAAATATGAATGATGAATGTGAATATAAACTCATGACACTTTTCCTAAAAGGTATGTATTTCAGTATCTCTGTCCATTGGAAAGAGCTAGAAACAGAAACTTCCTGTTAGCTGTTGGCATCCTTATCCAGATCGTAGTCTCTAACTTCTGTTTCTCAGTTCAGTGATTGTGTGCGTGGAACAGGAAAGGTCCAGGATGAGCCTGGGATGGTCTGTCACCAGAAATGAAAGAAACTAGATGTTTGATGATGGGAAAGGACGGAGCAGCTCTGAAGAGGCTCGCACTGGCCAGCGAAGGCACAATTTGAGCAATGGATTAAAACTCAGCAAATCTATATCGCCTCCCCCCCAAAAGTCAAAACCATTTGAATTACATATGGAGGTTTCAAGAGCACTCATTCAAAAATTTGATGAAAAGAAGCAATTAAGCATTTTAAAAGTCTCATTGTTTTGATGAATAGAAAGTTCGTCCTCTGGATGTCTGTAAAAAGATGCTCTTTCTTATACCTAGTCTGTCACCCCTGCTTTTTTTCCTTATATATGTAGGTCCTGGTCTTGCTGCAGAACCTGCCAGTCTTCGGGGCCTTAGTCTTTTCCCACCTCATATTTCTGCCTTGGGCACACCACATTTCCGTGGTCTCTAACTAATTTATTTTTTTATATTTTTTATGTTTTTCATTTATTTTTGAGAGACAGAGAGAGACAGTGTGAGTAGGGGAGGGTCAGAGAGAGAGGGAGATATAGAATCCAAAGACAGACTCCAGGCTCTGAGCGAGCTGTTAGCACAGAGCCTGATGCGGGGCTCAAACCCAGGAACAGCGAGATCATGACCTGAGCCGAAGCCGGATGCTTAACCAACTGAGCCACCCAGGTGCCCCGGTCTCTAACTAATTTAAAAGGCCCTGGGGAGGGGCACCTGGGTGGCTCAGTCGGTTAAGTGCCTGACTTTGGCTCAGGTCATGATCTCACAGTCCAGAAGTTCAAGCCCGGTGTCAGGCTCTATGCTAACAGCTCAGAACCTGAGCCTACTTCTGATTCTGTGTGTGTGTCTCTCTCTCTGCCCCTCTCCCGCTTGTGCTCTGTCTCTTTCTCTCTCAAAAATAAATAAAAACATTAAAAAGAATTAAAAATAAAATCAGAACCTACCTACTAAGTAGGTAGAAATAGTATAGTTTGAGTTTACTCTCTGCACCTTCTCAGCTTGCCAGCTTGTCCTTTTAGGCCAAAAGAGGCTATGTAGGCCCTGGCTCGAATAGCAAGCAGAGCTGTTTCTGTACCGACCAGACGAGGCATGTTATGTGCAAAGCCTTTGGAGGCTTCTTTTTCTTTCCAGAAGAATCCCCTAGGCCTGAGGGACTTGGAAATCTTATTCTTCCCTCTCCTGGGGGTTCAGGAAACAATGAGCTGTATTGTTTAATAGGGTAAGGTAATATGATCTTGGGGCGCCTGGGTGGCTGAGTCTGTTGAGCTTCCAACGTCTGCTCAGGTCATGATCTCAGTCTATGAGTTGGAGCCCCACATCGGGCTCTGTGCTGGCAGCTCAGGGCCTGCAGCCTGCTTCAGATTCTGTGTCTCCCTCTCTCTCTGCCCTTTCCCTGCTCACACTCTTGTCTCTTTCTCTCAAAAATAAACATAAAAAAAATTTTTTTTAAGTAAGATGATCTTTTAAGAACTGAGAACTGAGAACCTGAAATGTACGTTTCTAAGGAATCAGATCAGTGTTTAAACAGGCCTGAGTTTATAATTCTGGGAATTATAAAAAACTTGTTGGTCGGTCTTGTTTCTTTTGCTTTTTTTCTGCTATATTTTAAAGCAGACCTTTGATAATATGGCATTTCACCATACATACTTCATTAACTGGCAATTTATTTAACCTCTGGGTGCCCTGTCTACTGAAATGGAGAAAATATGCCCTGCTTCATTATTTCATTATGAAGCTGAAAACATTTTGGCAGTAAGAGTGCTAACAAACTGAAAGGCACTAGTGATTCTAGATTCTCGATTCTGTCAGGGTGTCCTCTCCATGGTAAAAATTATGATTTGTTTTAAAATGAAAATAGTGAGGGGCGCCTGAGTGGCTCAGTCGGTTGAGAGTCTGACTTCGGCTCGGGTCATGATCTCATGGTTCGTGGGTTCGAGCCCCGCATCAGGCTCTGTGCTGACAGCTAGTCAGAGCCAGGAACCTGTCTTCAGATTCTATATCTCCCTGTCCCTCCACTGCTTGCACTGTCTCTGTCTCTCAAAAAAAAAAAAAGAAAGAAAAAGAAAATAGTGAGGGGCACCTGGGTGGCTCAGTCGGTTAAGCGGGCAACTCTTGGTTTCAGCTCACCTGATGACTATGTCATGGTATGCATGTTCAAGTCCCGTGTTGGGCACCCTGTTGGCAGTGTGGAGCCTGCTTGGTATTCTCTCTCCTCACTTGCCCTCTCTCTCAAAGTAAATTAAAAAAAAGAAAAAAACTTTAAAAAAAGTATTATAGAATTGTGAGCATACCTAGGAAACTCATGCTGTACTTAAAAAAGAAATGAAAATAGTGAATCAAGGGATGCCTGGCTGGCTCGGCCGATAGAGCATGTGACTCCTGACCTTGGGGTCATGAATTAAAGTTTACCTTAAAAATAAATAAATAAAAAGAAAGAAAATACCGAATTAAGTTTGAGTATATCCTGTAAAAATACATAAATTTGGTTTCATTTTGAACTGGTTCTCAAGATGTATGCCTTTTTGAAAAGGCTGGTTTACTTTTGGTTTTCCCGTTAGAGATAAATATTTGGGCAAAACATAGGGTTCAACAAGCCAACCTGATCATTTTCACTCACTGAATCAAGCCCTGAAGGCCGTTCTCTTTTCCCCACCGACAGAGCCTGGCATCTCGACCTCAGATATTCTGTCTTGGATCAAACAAGAGGAAGAACCCCAGGTTGGGGCCCCCCAGGAGGCCAAGGAGAGTGACATGCACAAAGGCGCCTACGCCGGTGAGTGAGGACTCGGAGGTGCCCCTGTCCAGACTCCGCCTAGGCCAGGACTTGACTGCGGAAGCGGAAGCGGCAGATGGGGGCGGGGGCGGGAAGGAAGTGGAAGGAGACCCGGGAAAGGGGGAAAAGGACACGCTCCACCAGGTTGGAAGTGAAAATGCAATCAAACTAAGACCAATTTTACGTGAGAAAACACACCCTAGTTTGTAAAGACAAAGTAGGTTTGTTAGGAAGAAAAAGAAGCGCGCACAGGTGGACCAAGAGAGCGGGGGGTGGGGAGAGCCGCCCAACATCTGGGGCCGAGTGGAAAGGTCGGGCACGCGGTGGGGGAGGGGACAAGACACGGAGACAGGACCGTCTTTGGAGAGGCAGGTGTTGACACAGAGCTCTCCCGCGGGACAATGCGTGTTGGCACAAGAAGCAGATCGCTTCCTTCCCAGGTATTTAGCACCGTCGGTATCTTGCCATCTCTTATAGAAGAGAATCCCAAGGTCGGAAGGAACCCATTAATATGTATGACCTAATGCAGCCATTTTAAGTATCTTCTGTGCCCTGTTAGACTCCGGGAAACAGAAGTAAGAAAGAGAACAGTGTGTGCTCCAAATATGGATATCGAACATACGCCCCCTCCCCCAGGACTGGGCATGCCTACTGTAAAGTCTCCAGGGTGGGTGGGATGGATGACTTCTAGGAAAGAAATCAGGAGTTTGGAGAACATACATCAGTTTTAGTTTACGTGTTCAGATAAGGCGTCCAGCTGGCTGTGAAGCCAGAATCGGGCCTTACGAGATGGGTGTCATGTGGCTGGGTGTAGTTTGGGAAGACGGGACGAGATGGACGGAGGCTGCAAAAGGGAGGGCCGAGTGAGCAAAAGACACAGAGGCAGAAACGCGGGCTGGATGTTCAGGGAAAGTTATGAGAGCTACTAGTCATGAAGCAGGTATCTGGCAGAGCGAAAAGGAGTAACAGGAATCTTAGGCCTTGTCACAAAAGGCAACAGAGACTCAAAGTTCCAGAGCCGAGAAACCTGACCGAAGCGGCGCTGGCAGGATGGATGCCCAGCGTCCTCCTGTTGTGAGCAGGGCGCACTGCGGAGGCCCAGCGCCCAGCCCTCTGGTGACATGCCCAGGGACTGCGGATGCCTGGGGACAAGCCCAGCCCTCCCCTGAGCTTCCTGTCTGAGCCAGTGGAGCACTCAGAGCAGCCTACTGAGCTGGCTAGGATCACCGGGAGGGCTCCCCCCCCCCCACAGCTGTTGACCGTGTGACTCTGATCCCTTTCTTTCAGATGAGGAGCTTGTCATCAAAGCTGAAGGCCTCCCCGGAGCCTCCCTGTGCCCGGAGGTCCCAGTCCCCTTCTCTTCTCCTCCACCAGCAGCAAAGGATGCTTTTTCCGATGTGGCTTTCAAAAGCCAGCCGTCTGCTTCCATGGCACCTTTCGGACGCCCAGCTGCTGACCTGGCTGAAGCCTCTGAGGGACAAGTGACTTTCACCCAGCTGGGCAGCTACCCCCTGCCGCCTCCAGCCGGGGAGCAGGTGTTCTCATGCCACCACTGTGGCAAGAGCCTCAGCCAAGACATGCTTCTGACCCACCAGTGTGGCCACACAGGTGAGCACCCCTTGGCCTGCGCCCCGTGCCCGAAGCACTTTGCGCAGCAAGCCGACCTCAGCAGCAGCTCCCAGCCCCACGCCCCCGACACGCCCCCCACCTGCCCGCACTGCGCCAGAACTTTCACTCACCCGTCCCGGCTCACCTATCACCTGCGGGTCCACAACAGCACCGAGCGCCCCTTCCCCTGCCCCGACTGCCCCAAGCGCTTCGCGGACCAGGCGCGGCTCACCAGCCACCGGCGGGCGCACGCCAGCGAGAGGCCGTTCCGCTGCGCTCAGTGCGGCCGCAGCTTCAGCCTCAAGATCAGCCTCCTGCTGCACCAGCGGGGCCACGCGCAGGAGCGGCCCTTCTCCTGCCCCCAGTGCGGCATTGACTTCAACGGCCACTCGGCCCTCATCCGCCACCAAATGATCCACACGGGCGAGCGGCCCTACCCGTGCCCGGACTGCAGCAAGAGCTTCATGCGCAAGGAGCACCTGCTGAACCACCGGCGGCTGCACACGGGCGAGCGGCCCTTCCAGTGCGCGCACTGCGGCAAGAGCTTCATCCGCAAGCACCACCTCATGAAGCACCAGCGCATCCACACGGGCGAGCGGCCCTACCCCTGCGCCGCCTGCGGCCGCAGCTTCCGCTACAAGCAGACGCTCAAGGACCACCTGCGTTCGGGCCACGGCGGCGGCTGCGCGGGCGACGGCGACCCCTCCGCGCAGCCGCCTGACCCCCCGGGGCCGCTCCTACCCGGGCTCGAAACTGCGGGCCTCGGCGTTAACCCCGGAGGCTTAGAGACCAGTCAGTGGTACGGGGAAGGGAGCGGAGGTGGGGGGCTGTGAATCTCGCTCCGTTCCATGCCCGCCGGCCCCTCCGGCCCCTCCGACCTCTGCGCTGATCGCTGTGCGGCTCGTCCAGGAGTTTGGATCTGACACACTTGACTAGAGACACGCTGGAATTTGGGACTCGACAGCGTTCCGAGAACACCACACTTCGAAACCCAGAAACACCTGGAGGGGGCCCAGCATCCCGATCGTTCCAAAGTATTACCTAAGCAGAAGCTCTATGAGAACGTTAGAGACCGTGTTGCAGACAGGTTAGAAAGCACGATTTGTCCTCTGGTAATCCATCGCAGGGCCGTGAGGTGATAATGATTGTGACTCTAGGTAGAGACAGGGCGTGGCCCGAGCCTCCGCAGTTCCAGGCCCAGCCTGCAGCTCGAGGATGTGTCATTGAACCTCTTAATGCCTCGATCGTGAGACGGGTTAGGAGATGCCCAATGCCGATGCACTGCGTCTTCCGAAATAAGCCCTCAAGACCGCCTTCCTAGGTTTCTCAGATTAATTTTCTAACACCTGCTGTTTAATATTGGGCGAGCAAGAAGTCTGACTTTAAAAGCTTGTACTTAAGGAGACCAATTCCTAACGTTGAATAGGTTGATTTGAAGAGTTCAGGCTCTTACTGGCTTTTAACCTGCTGGGAACCTTTGTGGAGGTCCCCGTTCAAAAAGTGGGAGCTGTGTTCTCAGCCCTCGCTTTAAAATCTAGAGAGCGCAGAGAAATGGCAGAACAGCCTAAAATTTGTTTCTGAGCCATGGCAAATTTATGTCAAGTTTTTTCCTTATTTGCGAGCTAATAAGCTGATTTTTCCATTCCTGGTGTCTCATCTTCTTGACAGTCATCAGCAGAAAAGATCACAGCACTTTCCAGAAGCGTTACGGCGTTTCAGAAAGTGCCAGTGACCCCCAGCTCCCCTTTCCTCAGAGTGAGATGATGGTGCTGCACTGCAGCCTTCTCACAGCGCCACGTATGCTGGCCCCTCCTGACTCTCCCCATTGGCAGGGGGCAGTGGGGGGGCTTTGGGGGCCCCTGAGCACCGCGCACAGACAGGGACAGCCCCTTCCTGCCTGCTGTGCTTTTAGGGACCTTGGCTCCTGTGTGTTCGAGATCATTCAGTCAGAGGAGAGCATCTGAGAGTGGTCCTGCTCCTAAGTGGCTTTGCAGTGGGACCTAAGTCCCTTTCCCTGTACAGATTGCAAACCTTCATCTGCAAAGTGAGGCTGGTGGAAGGAGAAAAGGGAACCTCTAGAAATCAACAAAACAAAGCTTGTGATTCATTTCTTCTGCCAAAATTCTGCTTCTAACCCTGGCTTTTCTCCAGGCAAAGCCAAATAAGACCCCCAAATCCAAGCAAAGTCGTTCTTGTTGAAACCTGACTGAACTCGATCTGTTTTACTCCAGTGGGGAGCCTGATGTGGGGGAGACTGCCCTAAGTCTTGGGCTGTAAAGCTGTTTATTCCTACCTTCTCGTTTCCCCCTGAATCTTTGTCAGATGCCTGGAAGCAAGGTCTGCACATACTTAGGACAAGTTCCTTGATGAAATGATAAGGGACCGGGCCCATTTTTTCCTTATCACCTAGCCCAACCTTCATCCGGCCTAGCTATGCATAAACACACTAGGGGAAAGGTTTTGCCCTGGCTAGCTTTGCTCCTGGGAAGGCTCTGTCTGAACAGGCGGATATATAGGATAATTGCATTTATGAAACATCGGCTCTGTGACAGTCACAATACCAGGGATCACGGGAGACCTAAGAAATGTGTGACCTGCCCGTAACTTACGGTCTGAAGGTGCTGAGAAGATCCAGTGCAGAATGCACCAGGACTACTAATAAGCAGAACCTCAGCGTAGTGGGCTTAGCGCTTTCTAGCTAGAATCCAGACCAACACAGTGGGTGAATGTGGGGGCTCTGAGACCCCAAGCCAGGGCTCCAGCTTCACTGGTGACCTCTGGTTTGCACCTTGGTCGCCTTGCTAAAGGGGAGAAGAATCAAAGTACTGTCTTTAGGGGATAGGTTCCCTTTTCTGGAAGGATTTGAACATTTGCCAGGGTGTGCTAGAAAGGGATTCCTACATCACGTGTGATGCTGGTCTAGACAACATCAGAAACTCTTCTACTCCCAAGATTTAATGAGGGCACAGAGCTTGTTAATGAAAGAGACCCGTGGGTTAAAATGCTGCACATACATCCCACAGTCCTTTCTGGAAGGCACTGTAGTCAGCAGGGACCCAAACTTGGGCAAGAAGTTGAACACGGTTCAGATGCCATGGCAACAGCTGAATCGTAGGGAATGGGCAAGACCAGAAAGATGGAGGTCGGTGTTCTAACCCTCAGCCCCGCACACGGCAGGGGTTTTCGAGTGTGCGCTCTGGTCTCCTTTCCCTGCCCCGATCCTCTACCAGGCAGAGCTCCAGGCCAGCTCTAAAGTTGGTTTGCTTAAGACTCCTGAGTGGCTAAATAAACGCATCCGTGGGAAAATTAAGTCCTAGCAGAAAGGTTTCGGCGTGTGGAGAAACTCGGTCCATCGAGGGCTCTTGAGAGAGACCATTTCACGGCAGCGGAAGTGGCTGAGGATGGGTTGTCATGACCAGACAAGATGGGAAAGAGGAGACCCCGGCCGTGTGCCCCCCATCAGTCTGGCCCTGGGCTAAGAAGTCTATCACACACACAAATAGGCATATCTCCTTGGAGTAGCTCCAGATATTGACTATAACCAGATTCACTCTTTGCTTACCAAGTTTTCCATTGTCACCATTAGATGAGCCTCTGTTTCAGCCACAGATGTGAAAATAAATGGAAGTTGATTGCTTGTCTAGAAAGCGAAAGAAGACTCTTGTCCTTTCTGCTGGATATTTGATATTGGAAACGCAGTAGCCGGGCCCTAGCTAGCACAGCGCTTCCGTAACTAAGAATGCAAGGTTCCAGTGGGGGGCGATGCTGGGCTGCTGCTTGGAGCATGTGGAAAGACGGGTGACCACGCCCATCTCAACCAGGTTCGGACCGCGTCGCTTACGGGGAGTAACCAACGTTCCCTGTCTCGGTCAGCAAAATCTTTGTCGGTTACGAAAGACCAGATTCCTTTACTCATTCCTAATGGGGTGGCGAGCCCAGTTTCTGCTCAGGTTTTCTCTGAGGAGAGGTGGAACACCCTGGGCCTTCCCCCAACCCCCACCCCATGTCGCAGCTTCTTAGCACAGAGCTGTCCGAGGGCTGCTCAGTAGCACTGAGTCAAAGCAGGTCTTCCCCTAAATGGCTCTTAATGATGGGGGACTCTCATCATCAGGTTGCGTCTGTGTGCTTGGTGGAAACATTAACTCTACAAACTCACAGGGTCCATACGTAGGACGTGCTTTGAGTAGGGAGGTGGCAGGTTCAGTAGGCAAAAGGACCTCAAGTTAGGTCAAACCGGCAAGGAGCAGAGGAGGAGGAGGAGGATGGGGAACGTGCGCAGGGCCCTAACTCAGGGACCCACGTGGGTTAGTACAGCTTAACTGGCATAGACTCTGAGTCAGACCTGTATTCAAGTCCTGGCATCATCAGAAATATGTTATGTAACCATCATGAGCCTCGTTTCCTTATCTGTAGGATGGAATGATCCTGAGGTCTCCAAGGCACTGGGGCTTGGAGGGGACGCCTGTGTGAAGGGCTCCGCACAGCCGGACACACGTGTCAGCACGGAAACTATGGGAGAGGTTTCGGGACGGCCCGGAGAGCCGATCCTAAATCTGGGCTGCTCTGCATAAGCACATAATTGCCCGATGTCTCAGCTTTTTGACCACCATCTTCTGCTTCCATTTAACCTCCTCTTGTATTCTGTTTTTTTTTTTTTTAGTTTTTTAATGTTTATTTATTTTTGAAAGTCAGAGAAAAATAGAGCCTGAGAAGGAGAAGAGCAGAGAGACAGGAGACACAGAATCCGAATCAGGCTCCAGGCTCTGAGCTGTCAGCACAGAGCCCGATGCGGGGCTCGAACCCACGAACTGTGAGATCATGACCTGAGCCAAAGTCAGACGCTCAACCAACTGAGCCACCCAGGCACCCTGTATATTGTCTTTTATGTACTTCCTGGTTCCAACAGGTTTCTGTGTGCCTTGACACCAGGTGGCTCTGATTCTTCTGGTTTTTTTGTTCAGATTCTAAAGCATGCGACCTGGCCAGGTCCCCTTTCAATCCGAAGTCACACCGGTTTCCAGCCAACCCTTGGATGACGTGCCCTTGCGTTACACACTCATCTCGGTTCAGCCAGCCGCGGTCAGGCGGAGGTGTCCCGTGGTCCCTGCAGGGGGTCTGGGCCTGAGAATGGGCAAATGGTGCCACAGCATTGTATTTCTGGCACTACCAGGACAGGGGAGAAGCTCTCACCTGTGACAGGGTCCCTTCCAAGACAACTTCTTCATTAGGACTTTTGTAGACCAGAGCTTATTGTCCCCAGGGTAAAGGAACTAGAAGGCACTATTTATGTATCTTGCAACATGAGCAATGTCTCACTTTCTACAGTGTTACTCCTCCTTTTCTGGCCCCGCTCTAATTTCTTTTTAAATGCGTAACTCTGGCCATAATCCTATATTACACATACACAATGACTCTGTCACCTAGGTCAAGTTGTCTCTTCAAAACAAAAAAGTATTTCGCCCCTAGGACCAGTCAACCACTAAAGAAGGCAGAAAGATACAGCCCAATCAGAAGCCTCAGAGGCAGGGTGCTGCAATGCTCTCAAAAGTTGCTGGGCACATTTAAAATATCTGGTAGTCTCACTGTGCCATGTGGCTTTAATAGCAAAGCCATTATTTACTGAAAAATCTCGAAACTGGTCTAAAAAGTGAGCTAATCACCAAGTGCGCAGGCCATGTCCTGTTTTGTAGCCCCCACGGGCCATGTGCGGATAGGGACATGGGTGCCCAACGCCTAAACATCCATAGAAAGTCCACCTGACCAGGAGTTAAGGACTGGAGTCTGGTCTAGCGGAACACCGTCCATCTACCTGATAGGGAACAAGCCACTTGATTTGTAGATCTCATTTTCCTAATTCTAACATGCAGACAGAACACGCTGGTTCTTCCCACCCCAGAACCATGGAGTTTAACATTTTACATCTGGGTCCTGTCTTCCTTGTCTGATTTCTCCCCAGATTCTGCCCTGTTGAGAGAGTGCTTTGACACGGCACAATCAACACCCTGGACGGGTCTGCATTCTTAGAATCTTATTCGAACCATATTATAATTACCCCAAAGCCAGACAAGCTGACAAAATTCTAGCAAATCTATAACTTTTTGCTTTAAATACACATACACATCCAACTGCATTTTATTCAAAGCATAGGAAAACAGGGGTGCCTGGGTAGCTCAGTCGGTTGAGCGTCCAGCTTCGGCTCAGGTCATGATCTCATGGTTCGAGGGTTCGAGCCCCGCATCAGGCTCTGTGCTGACAGCTAGTTCAGAGCCTGGAGCTTGTCTTCAGGTTCTGTGTCTCCCTCTCTTTCTGACCCTCCCCTACTCTAGCTGTCTCTCTCTGTCTCCTAAAAATAAATTTAAAAAACATAGGGAAACAAAAAGAAGGCATACCAAAATAACAGTGAAGGATCTAGGGCATTGGGGCCATTCAGTGGTTCTTTTTAGAAAATGGTTCTTTTCCCCTGTGTTTATAACGTAAAATACTTGATATACAGCATCTATAATGTTTTTATAAGAATAAAGATTATCGTAAGGAGAAAGTTCTTGGGAAGGAAGTCAGGAGGCCAGAGTTTCACTCTTGCTTTGGTTTTCTCTCTCCCAGTATAAGGATAATGCCCACTTTACTAACTCCACATAGGTGTTGGGTCACTCAAATGAGGAAAGGTCGTACGCTCTTTGAAGCATGTTGCAGGCCTACGAAGCGTTGCCATCGCTGCAACGTTATTTGTTGACCCGTTAAACCGTTTCCTGGATGTTGTTGGCACGTCTCATCATTCAAGACCGGGCGCTGGTAGTTTCTTCGCTTCCAGTCCACCTGCCTGTGTAGGGGAGGCGCTGGCCCAAGATAGCAGTTTGGGAAGCAGTGGGGAGAACAGTATGTGTGAGCAGAGATGGAAACTTAGTCTGACGCAGAAAGTGTCAGCTAGACCTTTATGATGCGTTCACTGCTCCCAGCAACTTACGCCAGATAACCAGGGTCGTGTATATGAGGAATTATAACAAATTGGGAAGTAGGCACATTACCGGAGAGACTGGGTTAAACAGGCTGCCTTCGAAACCAAGGAAGTACAGAAAGCAGTCTACATAAGTCAATTCTTGGCCTGGAATCGTAGTTTTAAAAAATTGTGCAAGAAAAACAATATCCACAAGCCAAGCTCAATGAGTAAACGGCAGGGTAAAAACAACAAACAAATAGTCCAATCAATCCCATGTTTATTAGCCAATAAGTAATCCTTCAGGACGTCCATTTCCGCAGGATGACCCTGTATGGCACACGGGGAGCAGCCGGATGACTGTCACACTCGTTTGTTCTTGGCCGCACGTGGGAATAAGCAGTTGAGCTTAAAAAATAAATGTATGCCAGGGCCCACCCTGGCAGCATCTAATTTGCCTGGGGTGGAACCTGGGCGTTTTGTTTTTTAAAGACCCTCCCCCCTCCCCCAGCCCGACGTGATTCTAACGTACCTGCAAGTTTAGAAGATCATAGAACAAGAATGTGAATTCTTGGACTGGAAACAACCAGTTAGCCTGCTTTACTGGAGCAGGGAGCTGTGGACTGGAGATTAATAAAGGGTCGTCGAATCCACAGTGGGACGTCACAATTTAGCAGGAAGCAGGGCTATGGGCATGGTGGTTGAAAAATCGCTGACTGATTGCACTAGTTCAGTTAGGACCCCTAGAGGCTGTGGGAGAAACAGCATTCACCCCAGCCTTGCCCTCCGCTGGGTCTGTCCAGAGACCTGGCATGTGACACACTGGCCGCACACTGGCTGAGCCCAGATGGGATCCATCCCGATGCCTGCACTGTCCCCCTCACTTGTATCCTGGTGAAGAATGAAAAGGGACCTTGGTGATGTCATTTACCAGCTCGGCAATAACAATTTATTTGTCCCATTTAGAAAAACCAGTATTATTCCGTATGAACACTGGACTTCATTTTGAATGAATTTTGACCATTAAGAAATTATTTTTTTACGTTTATTTATTTTTGAGAGACAGAGCGTGAACAGGGGAGGGGCAGAGAGAAAGACACAGAATCTGAAGCAGGCTCCAGGCTCTGAGCTTTCAACACACAGCACGAAGCAGGGGTCGAACCCATGAACCGTGAGATCATGACCCGAGTCGAAGACGGATGCTCAACTGACTGAGCCACCCAGGCGCCCCGATGACCACTTTTAGTAATGAAATCCACACTTAAAAGTTGAAGTGATGCCCACTGGGAGGATTCAGGAGAACATCCTGCGATCATGAATTCCCACCACAAACCCTGTCTTCTTGTGGATAGAGTTTCTAAGTCCTGGGGTTTTCTTGTGGCGCAACCGTGAGCAGCTGACTCCTCAGTCACCTGCGCAATTACGTGTTTATTAACATTGCGCAGAGTACCGTGGTCCTTAAGAACTGAAGAAACGCCAGCAAACTTCTCTCATCTGCTGTGCCACGACTTGTAAAGAAGGTGATGAAATGCCTACTTGAAGTAGGCTGAGAATAAACTCAGGAGGGAAAAGCCGTATTTTCTCTAAACGGTCTGAAAAGCAGGAATTTTCAGAAGTCAGTGAGACAGAATGCGTGCGTGCGCGTGCACACGCACACTTAAGTTTGAATGAAAACATTGGCAAAAGGTAGATCTGAAAAAGGCAAGTCTGTTCAAAACTCATTGGCGAGAGCGAACTGCCCTTAAAAGTGTATAATCCGAAATATTTTTCTGTGATCCCCACATCGACACTGCCTTTCAAGCAGTCGGAGCTCTGTCGCCTCACCCCCAGGGGCCTCCCCTCCAGAAGCCCTGCCTGATTTTTAGGCACACATAGGATGTCAGCGACTTTGAAACCTCCAGGTTTCCCTTCGTGGGAGGTTCGCAGACCTAGGTCCTCATGCAAAGACAGGAAGTGGTCACCGCAGACACGGCAGCGGGTGAGGGGCGCGGATGTACCCTGGGAATGAGCTCATGCAGTCACGGAGGTCCAGAAGTCCCCGGACCCGCCACATGCAAGCCGGAAAAGCAGGAAGGCCAGTGGTGCAATTCATTCTGGGCCCAGAGGCCCAGGGACAGGGAGAGGTGCGGTCGGAGGGCAGGAGAAGACAAAGTCCCAGCTAGAGGAAGGAGCTAATCTCCACTTCCTCTGCTCCCAGTTCTGGTCAGGCCCTCAAGGGATTGAACAGGGGCCTCTTCTGTACTGTCAGTCTACCGATTCAAATGCTAATTTCTTCTGGAAACACCTTCCTCGTGGGCACACCCAGAAATAATGTTTTACAGCCTCTGGCCATCCTTTGGCCCCACCAAGTTGGTGCACAACATGACCCACCACATGAATGTTCTGGCATCTATGAATGAATGCCCTCTTCTTTGGCCTCTCCCACATCCTCTGGTTCCGCGTGTGTCACTTCAGATACCCTGTCTAGAGCAGTGGCTGTGGAATTCCTAGTGAGGAGATGAAAAGCACTTCCCACCTGAGGGACAGAGGGGCCACAGCCCTGGGTCTTTCCCTTACAAGAGCTGTTTATTAACAACGATACTTGACATTATTTTTTTACATCTTTTTTAATAGTTTATTTTTGAGAGAGAAAAAGACAGGAGGGTCAGAGAAGGGAGACACAGAATTCAAAGACAGGCTCCAGGCTCTGAGCTGACTGTCAGCACAGAGCCCAACGCAGGGCTCAAACCCATGAACTGTGAGATCATGACCTGAGCCAAAGCCGGACAGACGCTCAACTGACTGAGCCCCCCAGGCGTCCCTGATACTTGACATTTTATAAGCGACGTTATCCAGCTGTTCACTGTGTCCCTCAGTAACTTAAACAATTGCCTCATGGTTGCCCAGTGACTCAGAGAAACGGGTCTAATGAGCCACAGCCCTCCCAGTAGGAGATCCATCCCCCCACCTCCCCCCCACCATCCTAGCACAGCCCTCCACCCCATTAGGCCATCAGTCACTGGACTACCTATCAGAGGGTCCGAGGCTAGTTCTACAGCAGCCCCCTCCTCATGCCCTTCCTGTTTTTCTTTCCGGAGGAGTCTCTGATCCCCCCCCCTCCCCCGCAACTACCTTGTAGCTACGACCATTTTTTTGTGGCCCGTGTTTGCCACATGCATGGTGGGTCTAGAACAATGCTAGTACAATGAAAGCTGCACATTTAAATTCTGTTTGAGTTGAGTAGCTTTGCGCACATCATGCAGCTAGCTGAACCTCTGGGGCCCCGGACAGCCGCTCTGGCTGCAGGGGTAAAAGTGTGACTTTCTGAAAATCCACCTTCTGAAGGAGAAGCACGTAGGAGATGTGGAGTGATGGCGACTTGCCTAAGCCGGTTATTATGACTAGTACTAGGACTAGTTTAATGCTTAAGGGAAGGCGCTTTAACTGCTCTATACTGAAAAGATGGCTTAAACTTTGGGACTAAGTCAGCCTCTCTTTCCCATCCTTAGGAAGGAGGGAAGAAGACTGATGATTGGTAGGTCAGAGTATGTGCTCTGAAATGTGTCTCACTAGTGGAAGTGAATTTACCTGGAACTTTTCAGACTCTGCTAGTCTGGTTCCCCTCACAATAGTGGGCATCACATTTACAACCAAGGGGCAGTCTGTGGGCAGGGGGCGGAGGGAAGGAGATCCCTGGCTTGCGGGAACACTAGCCTGTAAACTCCTTGAGAATAGGACTGTCCACAAGTTACTCATTCTGTATCAGAAAAGGGTGTCTAACAGAGAAAGCTCTGGATGATAGCTCATCTGAATATGATGCGGTCAGTGCATGTCTCACCTGGTCTGGTAATGTCCTTTATTTTACTAAGTGCAATGGGACCAAAGGGTGCTAGCCTGGGGTGATTCTGTGGCAGGCCTGCCTCTACCCAGGGCAGTAAGTAGCTTTGGAGATCTTGGTCTTAAGAAGATAGGAACTAGACATTTAGGAAGACAAAGTAGAATTTTAAGGATATTGGGAGGGTGCCCATTATGTGCTAAGCACTGTTCTTGTCTCATTTGATTTCGGAGACTTGCTTCATTTCTATAGGAAGAGGCTGAGGGGAAGCTCAGAAGCTAAATCGCTCATGGTCACAGCTAGTGAGTAGTGATTTTGGAACTTAAACTCGGGTATATCCAACTGCAAAGCCCACCCTCTGCCTAAGCAGTACCTGGCACATAGTAGCTGCTCAGTAAATATTTGTGGACTGGATGAGTAAATTTCCCCCTTCACCCTAATCTGCTCCATCAGCCTACCACGGCCTCCCCCTGGGTCCTCCTCTTATTTGGTTGGACATTTCAAAGTGATGTGGACCTAAATGTAAAGGTTTTCGAAGAGGCTGCTGTTAAAATACAGTGTGCCTTACCTGAGAGGAAGAGTTCAGCCCACATTAGCCCAGATCACTTCTCTGTCATCCAGACCAATGCAAAGGCCTGGAATTGGTCGCGGTAAATTTGGATTGGGAAGAGGGAGAGTGGGAGGTAAAGCCTGTAAAGGAACGAGGGAAGGGGAAAGGCCAGAAGATACAGTCTGCAGGCACAATTACTCTTGCAAATTTTTCAAAAGGGTCAGACACCATTTCCCTTTGGAAATTACGTATTTGCAGAATTAACAGAAATCAGGACCTGGCCTTGTTTGGGACGTTAGGGCAAGGCATCCCCCACGCAGGGCTCCAACAAGCACGTCCACCCAGGGCCACCTTGGGGGGCGGCGGTGGGCGTGGCCCAGGCCCCGAAGTGGCCCCCGCCCGTCCCCGAGGGCGGGCGGGAGCTCGGAGGCCATTGGCTGGCGAGCTGGCGGCGCAGGGGCGGGGAGCGCCGCCGAAGGGGACTGTTTGCTCCTACGGGCTGTAGATGGAGCTGTCCGGCCCCGGCGAGGGGGAAGGCGCCTGGAAAACGTTCTTCTTCTCCCTGGCCGGCCCGAGCGGGGAACAGCACTCCCAGGATGCAGTTTGTGTCAACACGGCCGCAGCCTCAGCAGCTGGGCATCCAGGGCCTGGGGCTGGACAGCGGGAGCTGGAGCTGGGCCCAGGCTCTGCCCCCGGAGGAGGTCTGCCACCAGGAGCCGGCGCTGCGCGGGGAAATGGCCGAGGGAATGCCGCCCATGCAGGTGGGTGCA
>NC_043701.1:6539813-6564454 GCF_006229205.1 Suricata suricatta | reverse complement strand
CGTACCCCAACAGGCTTACACCGGAGCCACTTGGACAAAAAGGTTTTTTGTTTTTTTTTTTCAATGTTGTATTGCCATCTTGCACCAAGTCTAAAGAGTCATTCACTTTTCCCTTGCACCGGGTGTGATGGAGGAGAGGGGCCATTGAGAGGGGACTTTGCCTTCTTTTCAGCTGGTGGCAAACTTGGCTGCACCTTCGAGTCACCCGAGCAGCGTTTAAGACGCCGCGCTTGACCCCAAACCAGTGAAATCAGCGGCTCTGGGTAGAGAGGGGACACCAGTCAGTTCGTAAAGCTCCACGAAGATCTCGGGGTGCAGCTGAGTTTGGTAGCCAGTGCTTGGGAGGGAGCTGTGTGCTGCGGAAAAGGCGACCAGGTGGTGCCGATGGAGACCGGGCTGGGTCTCCCCGGGAGAGCTGACCGTGGGCAGACCCCACAGAAGCCCCCTCTGCCCCTGGCCTGCTTCTCAACCCGGTTCTGACAAGTTAGCCCGGAGTTGGGCGGCCGAGTTGGATCACTTTTCACCCTTAGGTCTCCAGACCTTCCAAAAGCAAATTGGGCCTGGTGATGCTCGAACTTCCGCCGTCAGCCCCTGTCCCCTCCTCTGGGCCCAGAGGAGTGAGGCCTCAGTGAGCTCAGAAGGATGGGTCTGATGGAAATAGCGCCTCTTTTCGCAGCGGGGCCTGGCACCAGGGCCCTATTCCCCTCCGCCCCAGGTCACTGGGCGATTCCCGGGAAGCTGTGGGGCGTTCCTCTGTGACCGTCACAGCTGCTTAGAGTTAGCGAGGGCAGTTGGCATGCCTGTCCCTAGCCTGCCCGGTCACCTCTAAACAGCAGGCCACCACTTGGCCGCCCAGCCTGAGGGCCTCCAGCAAGCAGCAACAGCAAGAAAAGAAAATGACACCTCCCCTCGCCTCTCGTGTTAAGGAGAATTGGCCATCAGCCCTGCTGTTGTCCATTGAGCCCTGGGTGCTGGTTAGTATGGGGCCGGTTCCCAGGTCACCAATGAACTGTGACCACCCTCTCTGGGTCATAGGGCTCAGCTCCCAGCGTAGACCCCGGGGGGCCTCACCTCACCCCTGGACGCTGGGTCCAGGAAGCAAGGACGGGACTGGGGAGCCCCCTCTTCCTCTGAGGCATCTCCCCTCCTCCCCTCATCAGGGAGTGACGTTTTCTGGCGAGCCTGTTTTCATTTTAGAAAACTTGAATAAGTAGTTGTATATGGAAAAAAGGCTGCTCCCTGGATCCCTCCCTGGGGCTCTCTGGTGGCTCCTTTGGTCACAGCCCTGCTGGGTACGGTGGCACGTCCCTCAGCTGTGTTTCATTACCCTCTAGGAGCACCTAGAGCCACTCCATTTGGTGGTGAAAGCAGAGGCCGTGGAATGACCAGCCACTTCTCTGTCCCTCAGTGCCATCATCTTGAAAGCAGTGACCATCATGCTTGCCCCAGCCTGCTTAGTTAGAGATGGTTGGGAAGATTAGGGTCAGATGACTTACGAGAAAATTCTTACTGTGAAACAGAAAGCACTAGGCAACTCCAGAGGGAGTTCGCCACTAAGTCCAGCCCCTAAGAAAAGTGGCTGTTCTGCGGGAGCGGTTCGTGACACCATGGGGGGGGGGGGCGGGGGGATTGTCCACAGCCTTGACCCAGCAAGGGTCAAGGTGCGTAAACGAGTGACCATGGCAGGAGATGGGCAGGTTGGCTGGGCAGCTGCTCAGTCTATTGCTGGGAACATTAATGACCTCGGTCACCTGGAGGGTGGGGGCCTGGCTGAAAATCAAGAGGCCAAGTTGTTTCCTGCTGTCAGGCCCCAACCCCCACTCACAGAGGGTCTTGTCCCAGGCTGTCACTTTCTTGCTCTGCACACAGGCTCAAGAATGGGACATGGACGCCCGGCGACCGATGCCTTTTCAGTTCCCGCCCTTCCCAGATAGGGCCCCCGTCTTCCCTGACCGCATGATGAGAGAGGCCCAGCTGCCCACTGCAGAGATCTCGCTCTGGACGGTGGTGGCCGCCATCCAGGCTGTGGAGAGGAAGGTGGAGGCCCAGGCCAGCCAGCTGCTAAATCTGGAGGGGCGGACGGGGACGGCCGAGAAGAAGCTGGCCGACTGCGAGAAGACGGCCGTGGAGTTCGGGAACCACATGGAGAGCAAGTGGGCCATGCTGGGGACCCTGCTGCAGGAGTATGGGCTGCTGCAGAGGCGCCTGGAGAACATGGAGAACCTGCTGAGAAACCGAAACTTCTGGGTGCTGCGCCTGCCGCCGGGCAGCAAGGGGGAGGTCCCCAAGGTACGTAGTGGTCCCCATGGGCAGGGATGGAAGCGAGGACCAGCACAGGGGAACAGAACTCGTGATGTCAATTAGCCAGTCCTTCCCACGAAACTGTCTGGCCCCCTCATGGGTGATTCAGTTTCTCTTCAAGCCTGCCTCTGCTAAAACAAACGAGTCTTGACTCTTCCATCTCCGTGAGGCTGCCTTCCACCCGTTCCCCGCAGAACCCGTGTGCCGCTTCTCTCTGTTGGCCTTTCCCAGCCCCCCCCCCCCGCCCCCCACCAAGGTCCCTGCGTGTCTGCAAAGCCCCGCAGCTCTTCGTGGCTTGGGTTTGGCCCTTGGCACCCACAGAGGACCATGTGTCATCGGTTATCTTCAAATGTTCTTATATGAATGTGGCTGAGACAGAGCCCAAACCGCATTAACTGGAATTGCTAGGAAGCTGTGACCATCCTCTCTGTGGGCCCTTCTTGCAGCTCAGAATTCGTGCTCCGTTTCCCTCTTCGATTCGCTCTCCCATCGTCCCCCTGCATCCTTAACATTGTGCGGTCGGTCAGTGACCCGGCCTTCTGGTCCTCTGAGAAAATGGAGTCCCCAGTAGAGATGCATGTGAAGCCCCCGCATTCTTCCTTCCACTGCCTCGAGCCTGTGGCCTCACCGCCCACCCTTCACCGACCCCAGGCTCGCTCTGGCCTTCTCCCTCTTTCTCCTTGGTGTCATCAGCTCCTCCCTCTGCTGGTCGCTCTAGACGTCCTCGAACATTGCCTGTCCCTGTAATGAAAACCTCCCTAACCCTGCCTCTCCCTCCAGTCCTTGCCTCATTTCTCTGCTCCTCCTGAGAGCTGAGTTCCTTAACCGAGTCGTCAGTATTTGCTGTCTCCAGTCCCTTCTCCCCTTTCCTTTTTAATCCCTCCATTACTGAAAATTCAGGGGCACCTGGTGGCTCAATCGGTTAAGTGTCCAACTTTGGCTCAGGTCATGATCTCACGGTTCATGGGTTCGAGGCCCACGTGGGGCTGTGTGCTGACAGCTCAGAGCCTGGAGCCTGTCTTTGGATTCTTTGTCTTCCTCTCTCTCTGAGCCTCCTCTGCTTATGCTGTATCTGTCTCTCTCTCTCTCTCCAAAATAAATAAAACATTAAAAAAAAAGAAAATGTAGATATATACACAAGTAGATAGAATAGTGCGATGAACCATCCTGTACCCATCATCCAGTTTCTTTTGTCTTTTTCTTTTTGTTTCTTTTTTGTTTTGTTTTGTGTAATATTTATCCTGGGGGAGGGGGCGGGCAGAAAGTGCACAAGACACAGAATCCAAAACAGGCTCCAGGCTCTGAGCTGTCAGCACAGAGCCCAACACGGATCTTAAATTCACAAACTGTGAGATCATGACCTGAGCCGCAGTTGGACACTTAACCAACTGAGCCACCGAGGTGCCCCCTCCATTATCCAGTTTCAGTGTATCTGCTCTTGGCCCGTTTCCTCTAAATCCCTACCTACATCCCCTCCCATTTGATTTTGAAGTCAGTCTCAGATAACAATCTTTTTTTTCTTGGTAAATATTTCAGGTTATAGATCTAAAAAGCAGAATCTTTTTTTGAAATAAGGTCTCAATAGTTTGATTTTTTTAATGTTTTTATGTATTTTTGAGAGAGAGAGAGAGAGAGAGAGAGAGAGACAGCATGAGCAGGGGAGGGTCAGAGAGAGGAGTCACAGGATCTGAAGACAGGCTCCGGGCTCTGAGCTAGCGGTCAGCACAGAGCCTGACATGGGCCTCGAACCCATGAACTGAACCGTGAGATCATGACCTGAGCCGAAGTCGGACACGAAACCAACTGAGCCACCCACGTGCCCCATCCATATTTCTACCACAACAAAAGTCTCAGGCCACTCAGGTGTCTAGTCCGTGTTCAAATGTTCTTTTCTTCCAGACATGTCATAATTTGTTTCCTGTTTGTTTGGATCAGAACTTAAGAAGGTGCTATGTTTTTTAAGTCTTTTTAAATCTGTTAATTCCCCCTCCATCTCTTTCATTTTTCCTTAAGAAGTGTCTGTGGAGGGGTGCCAGGGTGGCTCAGTTGGTTAAGAATCCGACTTCAGCTTGGATCATGGTCTTGCGTAGGCTCGTGAGTTTGAGCCCTGCGATCCATAGTGTGCTGATAGCACAGAGCCTGCTTTGGATCTTCTGTCTCCTCTCTTTTCATACCTCCCCGGCTCGATCACTCTCTCTCTCAAAAAAGAAGTGTCTGTAGAAGAAAGTAGGCTGCGTGTCCTTCTGAGCTTCTGACTTGATTCTGCCTCTGCGTCCCCCATGGTCTCATTGAACATGTTCCTCTATTCTCAGTATTCTAGGACGTTGGTAATTGGACCATTCTCCCCGGAACCTCTGCCAGCCAGCCCTCTGCTCCCAGCTCTCCGTCCCGTTCATCTTGCCAAAGCCTTCATGACGTCCACAGTCAGTTCTGTCTTGTCTTCTCTGCCCCGAAGGTGGCGATGCATACAGGAGGCCACCCTTTCCTTGAAACACCCTATCACATGGCTCCCAAGTCCCCTCTCTTGATTCTGCTCCTACCTACTCATGACTCCTGCCCAGTCTTCCTCACTGGCTTCACCTCCTTTTCCCTGACCTTTTCTGTTTGGAGAGGTCCAGGGCTCGTGTTGACCTTTGGCTCATTATCTACGCTCCCTCCCAGATTTCATTCCGCCTCGGAGTTCTGAATGCACCCTGTGTGCCGTCAGCTCTCGGATGCAGTCTCCTCCGCCCACTCTCTCTCTGTCTCTTGCCCAGACTTCCTTCTTAAATGCTAGATCCACATGCCGACCTGCTAATTTGTGGGATTCGGTGCGTCTCTTAGATTTAACACGACCAATCTGAAACCTGTTCTAACCAAGTCATCCTCGTCCCCACGGAAGAGGACTGTACCCTTCCAGTTGTTCAAGCCAAAAATCTCAGGGTCACGTTTGCTTACCCTCTTTCTCAACCCCTCCTGCCAGCATATTAGTAAACGCTGTCTGCCTGACCCTTTTTCAAAGTACCATCCACGGTCCGGTCACTGCGCTCCCCCTCCACCGCTCCCACCATCCTCCGGTGGGGCCCTGCGTCGCCGTGGTCTCCTGCCTGGTCTCCATCCTTGTCCCTCGCCCTGTTCAGTCGTTCTCAGCAGAGCAGCCAGAGCGATCCCTCGAAAATATAAACCAGTTAGGGGCGCCTGGGCGACTTGGTTAGTTAAGCGCCTGATTTTGGCTTGGGTCATGATCTTGAGGTCTGTGACTTCAAGCCCCGGGTCAGGCTCCATGCTGACAGTTGAGAGCCTGGAGCCTGCTTTGGATTCTGTGTCTCCCTCTCTCTCTCTCTGCTTCTCCCTCAGTAGTGCATGCACGCTCTCTCTCTTTCTCTCTCTCAGAAATAAACATTAAAAAAATAATAATAATAAATAAATCAGTTACTTCTGTTTAAAACCCCCAAATAGCTTCCCACCTCGTGCAACATAAAAGGCCCTGTTCCATCAGGGGCCACCTCCCCAGCTGCACCTTCCGACCCCCTGTCCCCGCCGCCCTTCCTGTCCACCCCTTTCCAGCCACACAGTCTCCTCTCAGGGACTTTCCTCCACTAGCCAGCTCCCTCCCTGAGTGCCTACCTGGCCCCCTCCCTGTCACCTCCATGGGGGGGGGGGGTCTGCCCTTCCACGGCCCCCCCAGCCCCCTTCCCTTCGCGCTCTTTTCCCTGTCCCTGCTCTCATTTCCCCCAAAGCACTGTGCCATCGGGCACCTTAAGTATATACTCCTTTTTTTCTGTCTCCTTGGATGATTTTCTCTGACCACAGTCTCGCTTCTGCATGGTTCACTGCTGCGTCCTCCTTGCCTGTAACCGTACCTGGCGTTAGTCACTATTCAAAAATATTTGCTTGGGCGCCTGGGCGGCTCAGTCGGTTGAGCATCCGACTGTGGCTCAGGTCATGATCTCACGGTTCGTAAGTTCATGCCCCGCGTCGGGCTCTGTGCTGACAACTCAGAGCCTGGAGCCTGCTTCGGAGTCCGTGTCTCCCTCTCTCTCTGCTCCTCCCCCACTCACACTCTGTGTTTCTCTCTCCAAAATAAGTAACTTAAAAACAAAAAATCAAAAAACAAAAAGTATTTGCCGAGTGACTCTGCCCAGCCGGAGAGCTCACGCTTCCACATAAGGGATAGAGTCTGACGTGTCTTTTTATCTGCTGAGCCAACCAAGCCAGTGACTTTGCCAGCAGAGTTGTGTGACAGCGATTTACTGAAGCTTCATAGAACTGTGTTGTAGGGGTGCCTAGGTGGCTCAGTTGGTTGAGCATATGGCTTTAGCTCAGGTCATGATCTCATGGTTCATGGGTTCGAGCCCCATGTTGGGCTCTGTGCTGACAGCTAGCTCAGAGCCTGGAGCCTGTCTTTGGATTCTGTGTCTCCCTCTCTCTCTGACCCTCCCCTGCTCTTGCTGTCTCTCTCTGTCTCTCAAAACTAAGTAAAAAAAAATTTTTTTTAACTAAAAAAATAAAAAAGAAAAAGAACTGCGTTGTGATGGTAGCGCGGACCCCCCGCGCCCCCCGCCCCCCCCCCCCGGGAGACCCCCTGCCACTGTGGCCACAGGCGCGTCTCCTCAGTGTGGTTCGGCACGGTGCTTCTCTGGCACATTTAGCATCTCTTCACACGCTGCCCTTTCCTCTTCTCGGTGCTGCACGTTCGCACGTGGCTCTGTGCCCTCCCTGGCACCTCTGTGTGTTTTGTGCATTGGCTTGGGCGTGAGGAGTTCTGCATTGACCGATGCCCTCACACAGCGATGGGGTGGGTATGAGGTCTGGAATCGGAGGACTCGGATTCGAATGTGGGCTTTGCCGGGGACTGTCTTCCCACACCTGCTCAAGTCTGATTTTGGTTGTCCCTGAGCCTCCTCAGGCCCTCTTTGGAAAGAAGTGAAGGATAAGGAAGTGGTTTTATGAGTCAATCCCCAGCTGGTCCTTCTGCACATCCGTATTCTCCTGGGAAACGAAGATGATTATCCATTTATGAAATGAATTGTGAGGATTCATTGATTTTGTTGACGGGGCCAACAGTATGTAGCTCCTTGTATTAGTTACCTACGGCTGTGTGACAAATACTCCAAAAAGTTAGCAGCATCGAAAAATAATTGTTTACCATCATACAGTTTCTGTGGGTCAGGAACTCAGAAGCAGCATGGCCGCCTGGTTCTGGTCAGAGTCTCGTGAAGTTACAATGAAGCTATTGGCTGAGTTTATGGTCCTGAAGGCTTGGCTGAGGCTGGAGGATTTGTATCCGGTCTGGCCTTGTCATTTGGCTGGTGGCAGGCAGGCTCAGCTCCTCGCTGTGTGGACCTCCCCGCATGGCTGCTTGTATCTTCACAACATGGTTGCTCCCGCCCACTCTCGACTGCATGATCCCAGAGAGAGACTGGGATGGAGCTAAATGTCTTTTTTTTTTTTTAAATTTATTTTTGAGAGACTGAGAGATAGCACAAGCAAGGGAGGGTCAGAGAGAGAGGGAGACACAGAATTCGAAGCAGGTTCCAGGCTCTGAGCTGTCAGCACAGAGCCTGATGCGGGGCTCAAACCCACGAACCGTGAGATCATGACCTGAGCCGAAGCCAGACGCTCAACCGAGTGAGCCACCCAGGTGCCCCTGAAATGTCTCTTATGTCCTGGTCTCAGAAATTCTACACATCACTTCTTAGTTTGTTAGAAGTGAGTTACTAACTCTTCTGCCCACCCTCAAGGGGAGGAGAATTAGGCTGTACTTTTGGAAGGGGCTCTTAAAAGAATTTGTGCACATGTTTTCAAAGCCATGACCATAAAGCACCATGAGAAAGTTAATTGACGTTGCTGGTAATAGTTAGAATTCATCACGTTCTCTTGGCCATGCTAAGTGCATTCTCTTCGTCAGATCCAGGGAAGGCTGTTGTCTCTCAGATCCTTTCTGCCTCTTGGATTCCAGTGTGTCTGTTAATTGGCCGACAGATAATCACGGGTGGTCTCTTCTGTCTAGCTAGACTGTAGGCTCCCTGCGGTCTCTGGCCATGTCTGACTACCCGCTCTGTGCTGGAGCAGGGACGTTTTTATGAAGTGATGTCTTTCCAACCGCGAGAACATGATGCCAGAACTGTGACTCTTCACAGAAAAGATGAAGTGAGGCCGAGGAGTTGGCATGTTGGAAGAGAGGGTGAACTTGCTTTTGGATGCATTTACTTTGAGGCACCCAAAAGATGATTAAATGGAGCCACTCATGGGGCACCTGGGTGGCTCAGTCGGTTAAACCTCTGGCTTCGGCTCAAGTCAGATCTCACGTTCGTGGGTTCGAGCGCCGCATCAGGCTCTGTGCTGACAGCTAGCTTGGAGCCTGGAGCCTGCTTCCGGTTCTGTGTCTCCTTCTCTCTCTGCCCCTCCCCCTCTCATGCTCTGTCTCTCTCTGTATCAAAAATAAATTTAAAAAAACATTAAAAAATTTTTTAAAAAATGGAGCCACTCAGAGGGCTGTGGAAATCTGAACTCCGAAGGCAGCAGAGAAGGCTGAGGAGTGTCCTCTGCAAAGAGGTAACCACTCAGGTTGTGCAGAGGATGAACTTGCAAAGAAAAAGCGAAAGAACAGGGAAGGGGAAGGGCAGAGCCTTGGGGTTGGGGGAGGAAGAGGAAGCAGTAAGCTGTGGGTGGGCTGGAGGAAGCGGAGTTGTGGAAACCAACACAGAAAACATTCCAGAAAGGCGATCTGCCCTTTCAAAGAGGTCTGAAAGGCTGAGGGTTAACAAGAGGCCCCGATGCCCATCCCGGGTGTGGTTTCGGAGTGTGAATGGTTCATAGCCAGACTGGAAAGGGTTAAAGGACGTACGGGTTGTGGGGAAGAAAGCGCCAAGTGTGTTTCAAGTGAAGAGGGAGGGTGGAGGCTCTTGAGGCGGCAGAGCTGGGTTGTCTTAGGTGGGATGACCCTCCAGGGAGAGCCTAAGGTGTCAGAGGGAAGAGATTGTTCGGGCAGAAGATGGAGGAGCAATGAGAGGCACGTTGCCAGTGGCTCCCTGTGATCAGGGTCCAGGACAGATGGGGAGACCGGGGAGGGCCCGGGGTGGGGGTGGGGGTGGGGAGAGGGAAGTATTTGAAAGCAGCTTCCCAGGGAGCACCGGAGATGGCCACAGGGTCAACGAGAGGCTTCCAAAGCAGCCTAGGGACAAGTGGCAGGAACGTATGGTGGATGTCCCCTGCAGAACTCTGTAACTTTTGTCTAGCAGCAGGAGGGTCAAGTGCAGGAAGTGGTCTGTATCTGTTTTCCCAGGTGCCTAAGTCTGGTGGCGGATCCGGGCAGTGAGGAGCTCTGTTCTGTCTCTAAAGATGGGTGGTGGGTGGGCTGTCGGTCAGTGGGTGGCATATAGGTGTGCAGTATGCCCTCAAGGTTATGAGCACCTGATGTGACAGCAGACATTTCTGGGTTTTTTTTTTAAGTTTATTTATTTATTTTGAGAAAGAGAGAGAGTATGTACATGTGTGAGAATGGGAGAAGGGCAGAGAGAATGAGAGAAAGAGAGAGAGAGTCCCAAGCAGCCTCTGCACTGTCAGTACGGAGCTGGACAAGGGGCTTGAACCCACAAACTGTGAGATCATGAGCTGAGTAGAAGACAGACGCTTAACCAGCTGAGCCACCCAGGTGCCCCCAAGACATTTCTCATTTATGTAAAGCCTCTGCCCACTCACTGAGCTGGGCACCAGGGGCCCTGGTGTTTGTTGTTTGTTTTTTAATACTTTTATTTATTTTTGAGAGAGAGAGAGAGAGAGAGACAGAGCACGAGTTGGGGAAGGACAGAGAGAGACACACACAGAATCTGAAGCAGGCTCCAGGCTCTGAGCTGTCAGCACAGAGCCTGACATGGGGCTCAAACTCAGGAGGTGTGAGATCATGACCTGAGCCGAAGTCAACCGCCCAACCGACTGAGCCACCCAGTCGCCCCTAGGCATTTCTAATGCATGTAAAGCCACACTTTACATGGTGTAGATGTCCACCTTACGCATTACAGAATGTAATGCTCACTCGCCAAGCTGGGCGCCAGGCGCCCCAGGAGCTGTCCTTTGCCGATGCACGCAGAGGTGCCTCACCGTGGCCCCGTGTGCAGGTTCAGAGCCTGACACACTCCGGTTAGGGCTGGGGTGGATGGAGGGGTGGGACGCCAGGGTGTGAGCAGAAGGCCGGTCCACGGGTGTGAGAGGGGTGGCGGCAAGGCCATGTGTCCCTGAAGGGAAGGTCCGCTAACAGGGTCATGAAGCAAAACTTCTTCGAAAGATGCAGTGCAGGAGCGCCTGGGTGGCTCAGTCGGTTGAGCATCCAGCTTTGGCTCAGTTCATAATCTCACGGTTTGTGGGTTCGAGCCCCACATCCAGCTCTGTGCTGACAGCTAGCTCGGAGCCTGGAGCCTGTTTCAGATTCTGTGTCTCTCTCTGATCCTCCCCGGCTCATGGTGTCTCTGTCTCTCAAAAATAAATGAAAAAACAGAAAAAAAAATTTTTTTTAATTAAAAAAAAAAGAAAAAGAAAACATCTAAAAAAAAAAAAAAGAAAGATGCGACGCCAGGCTGGGCTGTTCTGGTGAGCATCTGAGATGGGTAGAACAGGGACCCTGGTCACGTGGACGTGGAGCTCTGCAGCGCAGAGCAGGGGCCGCGCTGGTGATGGGCGAGCCCGGCTGCAGGGGACTTAGCTGCCCAGTACCGCCAACGGCCTTTCGCTGCACTCACCAACACTTACTGGCTCCAAACCGAGTGCATCTAGATGCTTGGGGCCAGCGGTGGGCGGAGCAGGTCCAGGTCCTAGAGCTTTAGCACGTGCCCTTAGATTGCGTGTTTCGGTGACAAAAATGTAACTGCGTACCCCGAGCTAACCTGACTGGAAATACAGGTTTGGGGACAGGGCTTCCGTGAACTCAGCTCCAGGCACCCACTCTGAGAACCTTCCACACCTCTGTCACCCTGAGTGCCAAAAGCAGCACATGGACTTCAGCTTTACCTTCAGGGACCCAGTTTACCTGAAAGCGAGCTTACAAAGGATATGGTTAAGTGCTTTAACACAAAAAAATAAGGGGCGCCTGGGTGGCTCTGTTGGTTGAGCGTCCGATTTCAGCTCGGGTCATGATCTCGTGATTCTTGAGTTCGAGCCCTGCGTGTGAGCTCTGCTGACAGCTGGGAGCCTGGAGCCTGCTTCGGATTCTGTCTCCCTCATGCTCTTTCTCTCTCGGTCTCAAAAATAAGAAACATTAAAAAGAATTTAAAAAGGTGGGTCGGGGGGGAGGCAGTGTTGACGTCCCCGTTTTGTTGGCCGTCCCTCTTTTGGAACACAAGAAGATGAGGAATAGTGTGGACCGGCCCCCCCTGAGGCAGGCTGGGCTGGGATCTGGGGGACAGGAGTCGTGGAGAGTGAGCTCTGCGCTGGAAGGGTCCCTGTGGCCCCTGGATGGGAGGCTGTGGGGACAGGCAGCAGGCGCCAGACTGTGACTCTTGTCGGCCCAGGTTCCGGTGACGTTTGTTGACATCGCTGTCTACTTCTCTGAGGATGAGTGGAAGAACCTGGACGAGTGGCAGAAGGAACTTTACAACAACCTGGTCAAGGAGAACTACAAAACCCTGGTGTCCCTGGGTGAGAGCCCCCCCTCCCCCAGCAGGCGGAGCGAGCGTGCAGAGGGCGGAACCCTGGGGCAGGGGGCTCCCGTTCATCCCTCGGGGAGATACAAGGCCCCGTGTGCTCATGATGCTCTGAGATAGAATGGGCATGACAGCGATGGGGGAAAGCCCAGTAACAGGACGTGTCCCTGTAGCACTGAGCTGGGGGCTGCTCCGTTCTGGAATGTGGCCCAACTGCATCATGGGCCCCTTGGACAAGCCGCACGCAGTCTGTCTGGTGCTGGCTCTCCCGGCGGTTTCCACCCCAGAGCCTGGAATCCGTGCGCTCGTCCTCAAGGTTCCTCCATAAGAGATTAGCTGGTGTACGTAGTGACGTCCCCCCTCGAGGGGGCCTCTGGTGGGGAGGGCATCTGGGGTGAGGGAGACGTCTGCCAGCGCCCTCAATGGGGACTGACTGGTCAACCTCACCGTGTCCTTGCTTCCCCTCCAACTCTCTCTAGACGCAGAGGGTGCAGCACCCAAGCCGGATGCACCGTCCCAGGCCGAGCCCAGGGAAGAGCCTTGCGTGTGGGAACAGCGTGACCCCGAAGAGAGAGAAATCCTAATGGATCCGGACACAGGTGATGGTGGCCGAAGAAAGCCCCAGGCCAAGGGCAGGGCAGGAGAGAAGCCTCGCCATCCTTGCTGCGTTCAAGACGGGCTTCCCTTGACTTGTTCTGGGGGCTGGCTCTGCCGCCCCCAAAATAATGGTGGTCACTTACCGGAAGAGGCTGCTGCGCCCCAAGTCCTGCGGGCTGTCCGTCGGGGCAGAGCCAGACGAACTGGGCAGAGAGGAGAGAGGAGCAGGCTTGCGGCCTCGCGGGCCTGACCTCTGCCTGCCCCGGGAGGCTGGGCACCAGGGACCAGCTGGGCACAGCCCCAGGGAGGACGGGGAGCCCGCCTGGATGCACAGTTTTGCTGGGGCTGCGCCACAGGCATGAAGCCTTCCTCACTTGGGGGGGATGTTCAGTCCCGAGGAGATCTAGTGCCCGACAGCATCGTGCCCAGTCCACTGTCGCTGGGATGGAAGGTTCCAGGGCTCCGGTCCTGGTGCACCCTACAGGCCTTTCCCCGGGACCCTGGTTCTCCTGAGGGGTGCTGCATCCGCCACCTTAAGTGAACTCCATCCTTTTCCTTTTTTTAATGTTTATTTTTGAGAGAGAGAGAGAGAGAGAGCGAGCGCACATACACACAGTCAAGAGTGTGGGAGGGGCAGGGAGAGAGGGAGACACAGAATCCGAAGCAGGCTCCAGGCTCTGAGCTGTCAGCACAGAGCCCAAGGCGGGGCTCGAACTCACAGATCGTGAGATCATGACCTGAGCCGAAGTCAGACACTTAACCAACAGCCCCCCAGGTGCCCCTGAACTCTGTCCTTTTTAAGGAAGCCCCTCCTTTCCAGACTCTTCTCTTCATTGAGATAGAATTCATGTGCCATCAAGTCACTCTTTTTAAAGTGTGTAATTCAGTGGTTCACAGAGCTCTGTGACCATCACCACTGTCACATTCCAGAACATTTTCCTCACGGGAGACCCTGGACCCATGAGCAGTCACTCCTGTCCCCCACAGCCCCCAATCCCCGGCTCTCGGCCACCCCTGATCGAGTCTCTGTCTCTGGGCGGTTATGCGAGCAGCCCCTTCCCCGCCTTCCAGAGCTGCAGGCGCTCGCGTTTCTGTCAGCCTCCGCCTCACCACTTCTCACCCGTCCCTGTGCAGGGGCAGCGGTCGTGATGCCCACCTTGGGGGGGGGGGAACAAGCAGGCCCAGAGCCAGAGAGGTCGGGTGCCTCACCCGCTGGGCTGGGCGCAGTGGTGAAACCCGTTCCTCGTCTAATCTGTCCCCTCCCCCCGAGCCTCCTGCTCCTGGGGCCGGGACATAGAAGGGCCCGGCCTGCTCGGCCCATCTCGGGGTCCACACAGAGGACAGGTCACTGTCTTGTGTGCACGAGTACACTATGCATTAGTTGTCCCGTATGGGTTGGCCTTGCGCCCCTTTGCCCAGTCTGAAGACTTGCTGATGGCATGTGTGTGAGTGTGCGCGCGTCTGTGGGTCTGCTGTGTCTGTATGCACACGTGTGTGTGTGTGTGTGTGTGTGTGTGTGTGTGTGTGTGTGTGTGTCTGGCCACGTCTTTCTGACTGGGGTGAAAAGTGAAGATCGGTGATTCCTACACAGAGGTCAAACTCCTGGCCTGGTCCTGATCAGCACCAAACCCTGCAGGGGCTGTTTCTAGAACTCTCTCCCAGCCTTATTATACCTCATCTTGTGTCCAGACCTACCCCTTTGTCCTGAATACTGATTGTTTCTCTGCTCCCAGGACCTTCTGCTTCTCGGGGTCCCCTGCAGTTGCCCACCAGGCCCTAGAGGCCCCTGGGTCTTTCCCTCATGAGCGCCGTCGGTCGCGCTGCCGACCCCAAGAACGTCCGAGTGATGGTTGTTCAGAAAGGACACCAAATGACACGATTCCCTCTCCCCAGGCGCGGAGCCGCTGGTGCCTGCGCAGGATCTGTCCTCTCAGGTGAAGCGGGAGGAGGCCCTGTGTGTCCGGGGCCAGCGGGGCCTGGAGGAGAGAGCCATCCCCACCGAGTCCATCACCGGTGAGTCCAGGGCCCAAGCCAGGCGGGCAGAGGGAGGGCCCAGCGTGGCGTGACGGTCCCCGGCGCTGTCCATTGTGCGTGCCAGGCCAGAGCTGGAAATGGGGGAGTTCGACCCAGGATGGGCAGAGAGACAGAGTTTCCAGAAGGACACAAACACAGCGATCTGCTACATGTCTGGACTTAGCTTGTCCTGTTTCTTATCTTTTTTGTCCTTGTTTTGAACTATTTTAACTATTGTAGAGAACCCACAGGGTGAGTGTGGTGTCTGTCCATGTGCAGAGAGAGAGAGACAGACTCATTTTAAGGACTTGGCTTCAGTGATTGTGGAGGCTGCCATGTCCTGATCTGTAGGCTGGACCCTTCTTCCTTGGGGGTGCTTGGTCTCTTTCGATGAAAGCCTTCAGCTGCTGGGGGAGGCCCGCCCGCATTATGGAAGGCCACGCATTTGACTCAAGGGCTACAGATTGAAATATCCATCTCCTCTTAAAAAAAATACATTTACCGAAACATCTAGAATGATGTCTGGCCAACTCTGTGGGTTCTGTGGCCTACCCGTCACAGAATTGCTCATCACAAGACCTCGTGACATACTGCAGCTCGTTAGTTATCCAGGGGTTAGCGCCCCACGTAGTCAGCCCCCGCTCAGAGCCTCACGCCCGCAGTAAGCGATCACATCATCTGAGTTGGGGGAAGCCTGTCCCCTTTGCATCGGGCATGCTCCCGGACCACGTCACAGTGTTCGTATCTTCAAGAGAACTTCCAGGGATACGAAGGCAAGAAAGGGTGAATGAGGTTGAGCAGACTGCAAAAGAAAGAAGGGGTAGCATACATCTTAGAAAAATCCCCCCAAAAATGGTGAATCTCAGGGAAGGCCTCATTTTCCCTCTTGAGGAGAGCCTCTGTCCACGGCGCTGCTCGGTGCTCCCGCGTGACTCCCGCTCTAAGCACTGAGATCCCTGAAGCACAGAAAGACTTTCCTGAGGTCACTGCTAATGACAACCCCCCACCCCCAGTACCCATTCACCTGCAGTGAAAGTTCCAGTGATTGGGGCCAAGCTGACTGAAACCTTTAATTAATTAGCGTCATTTAATTAGGCCTGAATTTTTAGGGAAAAGAGATCATTGCAGGAAATGAGAGATTTAGTCAGAGCACAGACGTGCGGGCCGTCTCGGGTCCGCTGACGCCTCTGACGCCGTATTCCCGCAAACAGACTCCCCGGCCTCCGCCCAGGACCTCTTGTCCCGGATTAAGCAGGAGGAGCACCCCTGCGTCTGGGATCAGCAGGACTTGACCGAGAGGGATATTCCAACGGACCCCAACTCAGGTGAGCGAGGTACCAGGGTGAATGTCAAGGGAAAGGAGACGCTCTCTGAGTTTTGTAACGGCTGGGAAGTCAGTCCCATCACTTGTGGTTCAAGGCCAGCGAAAGGCTCAGAGAAGACAATACGGCGTGTTCCTCAGTTAGCAGCTCGGCACAGATTTTGGGATATAACCGTTTGAGGGCTTTTCTAAAAGGATCACGACACGGACAATTTATTGCATCCATTTAACTGACCAGTTATTTCAGCAATGGTTGTTTTTAAACAATAAATACAACCAGAAAGGCTTTTAAAAGTCGTGTATATTTCTGTGACAGATAGAAAGTCATTTACAGTTTCTGGAATTTTTCATGAGTTGAACACTAGTTAAATCTCTTCTGAGAAACTTCTGGGCAGGGTCCACGAATCCAGAACAATAGAGCAACCCCACCTGTCTGGGGCCTGCACACATGCGTGTGTGTGTGTGTTTTCACGTGTGCTTGCAGAGCTGGAGAAGTCCAGTGTCCTCATACTTAGTAATGATGACCCCAGGGTCCTGACTGGCCCCACACACCAGGAAGACAAGATCAGACATGAAAGCTAGCATTCCTGGGGCGCCTGGGTGGCTCAGTTGAGTGTCTGACTCCGTCTCAGGTCATGATCTTATGGTTGGTGAGTTGGAGCCCCGCATCGGGCTTTGTGCTGACAGCTCAGAGCCTGGAGACTGCTTTGGATTCTGTGTCTCCCTCTGTCTCTGCCCCTCCCCCATTTGTGTGCACGCTTGCTCGCTCTCGCTCTCTCTCTCTCTCTCTCTCTCTCTCTCAAAAATAAATACACATTTTTAAAAAATAGTTTAAAAAAAAAGACTAGCATCCTTGTTTCAAGCTTAGAACTTAAAAAAAAATTTTTTTTAATGTTTATCTTTGAGAGAGAAATAGAGCACAGTGGGGGAGGGACAGAGAGAGAGGGAGACAAAGAATCCAAACTAGGCTCCAGGCTCAGAGCCTGATGTGGGACTCGAACTCCTGAACCGTGACCTGAGCCAAAGTCAGATGCTCAACTGACTAAGCCACCCAGGCTCCCCATCACCCCACACCTTGATAGTGGAGAAATTGAAGGGGTCTAGGACAGAAGGAAAGCCAATCTTTTCTTTCTTCTTTTTTTTTTTTTAATGTTTATTCATTTTTTTGAGAGACAGAGTGACAGTGGGGGAGGGGCAGAGGCAGAGAGAGAGGGAGACACAGAATCCAAAGGAGGTTCCAGGCACAAAGCCCGACGCAAGGCTCAAAATGACGAATTCCAAGATCGTGAGGTGAAGTCAGATGCTTAACTGACCCACCCAGGCTCCCCCCGTTTATATTTTAATGTTTATTTATTTTTGAGAGAGAGCACAAGCAGGGGAGAGGCAGAAAGAGAGGAACAGAGGGTCCAAAGCAGGGTCCGTGCCCACAGCAGAGAGCCCAAGGCTGGCCTCCAACCCAAGAACCGCGAGATCATGACCTGAACAGAAGTCGGATGCTTAGGCACTCAGCCACCCAGGTGCCCCTGCCATTGCTGGTTCTGAAGTCCTGTTACTCATCCGTCGGGTCCTGCACCATCAGACAGCAGACTTCCCTCCGGCCCGTTCGGGACCGCAGGCTGCTCTGGGCTCAGTGGACGGATGGGAAGCCACGGGTTCCCCTCTGGGTTCTGCAGCTGCGCAGACTCTGGGGGGAGTCCCCTGCCGCCCTGGCCAACTCCGAATGTCCCGGCACAAGTGAGACCCCATCAGTGAGGGCACCTAGGAGGAGGAGGGCAACGATGCCAAACAACACTGTGCCCACTGTGCTGGGGCAGCGGGCCTTGCTCGGTAGGTTTTCTAACCGTCACTGGGAGGCTCAGGGGGAAGGAACAGACCCTCTAATGCTGCCTTCTTTCCACGAACAGAGTCTCTGATCTCAGCACATGACATTTTGTCGTGGATCAAACAGGAGGAGCAGCCATACCCGTGGGGCCCACGTGACTCAATGGAAGGAGAGCTCGGATTAGATTCTGGCCCCAGTGAGTAACGCGTCCCCTGGGGCCCCTGGGTGTGTGGTCCACAGGGATGGTTGCTTGCGTCGGCCTACCCCCGCCCCCCAGGGTGATGCTCTGTATCAAAGCTCTGTCTCCTTTCTTCTTGGAGGATGGCAGGCATGTTGTTTCCTTGTGCTGTCTTTCTTTTTTTTTTATATATTTATTCTTGAGAGAGAGACACACACACACACACACACACAGAGCACTAGTGGGGGAGGGGCCAAGAGAGGGAGACACAGAATCCGAAGCAGGCTGCAGGCTCCGAGCTGTCAGCACAGAGCCCGATGTGGGGCCTGAACTGCGAGATCATGACCTGAGCCAACGTCAGCTGCGTAACCCACTGAGCCCCCCAGGTGCCCCTCCGGGTGTTGTCTTAACAAGGCACCACGAACTGGGTGGCTCAGAACAGTGGAAAGGTATTGTCTCGGTTCTGGAGACCAGAGGTCTGAAATCAGGGGGTTGGCAGGGTCATGCCCTCTCTGGAAACCCCCCAGTGCTGGTGTTTGTGGCAGTGTTTAGCCTTCCTTGGCTTGTGGATGCATGGGCCCCCCTTCGCCTTTACCTTCGCGTGGCGTTCTCCCGTGTCCGTGTCCTCCGCTAGCCGTCTTCCTTTAAAGACATGTCAGACCGCATCAGGGCCCGCACTACCCCAGCGTGACCTCATCTTCACTAATTCCATCTGGGAAGAGCCTGCATCCAGAAAAGGTCACTTTTCTGCAGTACCTGGGTCTGGATTTCACCATCTTTTGGGGGGTATAGTTCAGCTCATAACAGCAGGGAAAGGAGAGTGGCCTGGGAGGGGCTAGGCCACTGGCGCCTGAGCGGGAGTTGATGGCGGCAGGTGGCTCATGTACTCAAGACACGGCCAGAGAGTCCCAAGCCACCCTGAGCTGACAACCCACCGAAGCTCCAATAGGGAGAGGGGATTTTTTTTCCCTCTAGTAGGTAAGGGACCAAACATCTCACCTGACTTGGGTCTCTTGGGTCTTTTTTGAAGTTTCATTTATTGTCCAGTGACCTTAGGCGTATGTGTGTGGATCATTTAACTCTGAGCGTCCGGCTGGCGTTCTTGCCAGACTCGGCACCATCGCCTCGCTCTCAGGGTGGCTGACTTCGTGTCCGTACGTTCTCTGTCCTTACTCCTGACACCCTCCAAGAGCTCAAAGTCCAGGGACTGACTGAGGATAGGAAAACGTAACCAGCAGTTTTCCACTTCTTTTTGACGGTGCCCAGGCCGCTATTTCTGGCCTCGAAGGCATAGGCCCTAGTTCATCACACCCCATGCCAGCAGTTCTGCCCAAACCTTTCTCCCTCGGTGCGACCACTTGATGTCTCCAAGACGCCTGGGAGTGCGTGGCCTGGAGAAGCCTTTTCCTGGAGACACGTGTGGCCGTGGGAACGGATCGAGGGGAGTCTAGGCGGAGACTGCAAAGCTTTGCAACTGACCAGACCATTTTACCTGCTCAGTTTGGATATGCCGAGTCCTAGAACGATTTGCCTCGTGTTGTTTTCTCTCCGGGAGGCCTTCGAGCCTTGGCATTTGGGGGCACGGCCCAGAGTTTAGGAGACAGGAGTATCCGGAAATGCGCCTCCCACCGGCCCCCTCACCAGAGCCTCTTATCAGAGTTTCTTGACATTTTCTGCCCAAGTGGGCCTGCCTTCCGCTTGTTCGTGTTGACATTAGTAGCTCACCTGTGGGATCTTTGAGATTAAAGAGTACATGTCCTTTACCAAGGACAATAGGATAAACTGTTGGTGAGACGCAGGATCACCTCTTCTGGAGAGGGGTTGGGAGCAGAGAGGGTAGTAGAATTAGAGTAAAACACAGAACTCTAGGATGCCCCCCCTGCCCTCGGCTTTGCCAACCCCCTTCCCCTGCCCCCGGCTTTGCAAGAAAGACCTGGTGTCCTATTTGACTCAAAGTCAGACTTCAGTCTGAATGGCCCCTCGGATTCCTCAGTTATGTATGATAGTGTAAGACAGGGAAAAAATCTAGTTCACCCAAATGCACGTGAGGCTCCATCTAAGCAGCATGTACAAGGAAGACTTTGGAGTCCCACGGCTACCAGATACTTCTGGAACAAGTGGGGTCAGGAGCCTAGAGCAAGACTACCCTATGCAGATGCCAACACCTACAAAATGCGATTTGCAGGCTCGCTCCTGAAATTCCCACATTACTTGCTGCCTTGGGTTAAAGCACTGGTCCCCACCTTTGTCGTTTCTGTTATCTAAGAAATATTTACTCCGTGCCTACTCTGTGCTAGGCACAATTGCAGGTACTGGGCAAGGCAGTGGGAGAGACCAGGGGTCTCCTCCTGTGGGAAGGTGATGGAGCACGAGCAAGGCTGTGGGCACACGGGGTGAAGTCGGGGGCAGCCCGTGCTCCGAGGCGATGACTCGGAAAGCAGGCAGGCAGGAGTGGAGGTAAGGGGTTCAGGCAGGAAGGGCCTCCCTGCCGAAGGGAGTGTGTCCCAGACAGTGAGAACGAGCTGACCACAGAGCTGTTGGGGAAGAGCAGGGCTGAAGGCCTGGAGGCTTTAGAGAACCAGGGTGGAGCAGTTGGTCAGGGGGGAAGCAGACCACATGTGACCTATGGTGGTGGCAGAATTTGGATTTCATCCTGCTATGAAAGGGGACCAACAGAAGGTTTAAAACAGGTTAATGAAATGAAATGGTTTACATTTTTTTAAATATTTATTTTTATTATTTTTGAGAGAGAGAGCAGGAGAGGGACAGAGAGACAGGGAGAGAGAGAGAGAGAGAGAGAGAGGGAGAATCCCAGGCAGGCTCCATGCTGTCAGCACAGAGCCCAATAAGGGGCTCGAACTCACAAACCGTGAGATCATGACCTAAGCCAAAATCATGTGTCAAATGCTTAACTGACTCAGCCACCCAGGCGCCCCGATCTGGTTTCTATCTTAAAAAAGATAAGTTCAGGAATGGACCCATGTGGGGCGCAGACCTGCTTCCCAGAAGCAAGGAAGGCATTTAGGAAGCTGACAGAGTTGGTACAGGCCAGGCAAAGAGGGGACAGTAGGTCCAAGTTGGAATGGTAGCAGGTGCACCCGGAGAGAAGTGGACGGATTCAGGACAGACTCTGCACATGTAACTGATGGATCGTGTGTGGTGGGCGAGGGGTCAAGAGTGACCCCCAGGTTGGGCCCCGAGGAACTAGGTGAGCAGTGGTGTCCTGAAATGGCGAGTCCTGGGACAGAGCCGGTTTACTGTGTAAATCAAGTGCTCTACTTTGGGCCTGGAAGGTCTGAGATGGCCTCCAAGTAGGCAGATGAACACAGGAGTCTGAAGAAGCTCAGGGTTAGATTCACTTGAGGGCGTAGTTTGCGATGGCTTCTGACAGCAGCTCCCTGGAATTAGACCAAACTTCACAGGTGAAATACCTTCCTCCATGAATCTGCTGATTTCAGACACCAGCGGCAAGTTCAGGGCCCCCAGCCCACTCACTTCTGACCAGCTGGGTACAGATGCAGGACTTCCCATTTGCCCCCGAGGTTCAACTCACTAGAACAACTCACAGAACCCAGGAAGGCATCTAGACTCATAATTCATTTCAGTAGAGCAAAAGGATTCAAATCCGAACCAGCAAAAAGAGATCCACAGAACCCATTCTAGAAGGATCCTAAAGCTTATGTTGTCTCCTCCCGGTGGGATCAGGAGTGTCACCATCCCAGCACAGTGATGTGTGACAATACACAGCATACATTACCTACCAGAGAAACTCACCAAAGCTTCCGTGTCTAGAATTTTTACTGGCGTTTCTTTACATACTTAGGATTGATGGAACCACTGGAGGTGAGGTTGAGGTCATTCTCCAGCCTGTCCCCTCTCTCTTAATTGTGTGGATTCTTTTACTGGCCTAGCCAGCTGGTATCCTGAGTCAGCATCATGTTGGTTTAAACTATCTAGGCCCTCACCTTGAACTGCCTTACTAGCATAACCTCAGAGCCTACCTTGAATAAGAAAAGGCCTCCTAATCACTCCGAAAATTCCAAGGATTTCGAGGCTGCCTCCTAGGAACCAGGGACAAAGGCTTCCTAAATTATCACAGCTCTGTTGTTTTAAGCCTGGGGACTCTTAAGAGATCTAGGGAGAGTGTAGACAAAGAAAGAGGCCCGGGTGTGATCCTAGGGGTGATCGGAGGCTGGAGGAAGAGACTCAAGAGAGGGAGGGGTTAATGACCGCCAACACGTGAGGGATTGAATATGCAGGACTGGGAAAAGGCCTTTAGACTGGGCCACTTGGGCCTTGATGGTGACCTTGAAAAAGTCGCTTCGCCGGTGTGCTGGCCCTGTGCCTGACTGTAAGGGTTTGAGAGAGATCAGTCAAAGCAAGGCTAGGTAATTCTTCAAGAACATTGGTATGAAAAGGAACAAAGATGAGGTGAGGGCACAAGGGGTCCCGGGAGAGTGTTCTCTTAAGTTGGACCTACCGGGCCTGGTAGGCCGCTCTCCACTGGTTCAGAGCCTGGTTCAGACTGCTGTCAACAGTGAGGACATTTCTCGTCCTGCGTAACCAAGAGGCGGTTCAGGTTCAGCCTCAAGTTGATTCAAGGATGAAGCTACATTATCCGGGCCCGGGTTCTGTCCAGCTCTTCCAAGCAGTCCCATCCAGACCAGAGGGTAAGGAAAGGCCATCTCTTTGCCTACACTCTCAGGAGTGAGGAAACGCCCAGAAGCCTCCTCCTCACGTGTTACCCACCAGAACGAGGTCACGTGCCTCTGTCTGACTTTGTCACTGGCCAGTGAGGTCCAGAATAGCAGTCCTCCTGCTGGCGGCTGGAGGAGGTGTGACGTAACCCCCATAAAGTCGGGCACGCTGAGAAGTGGGGTAGGGTGCCAGGCCGGGGCGGGGCGGGGGCTTTTGAGGTCTGTGCAGTTTTCTCCAGCAGTCTTCAGCTGCTCGAGCATGGCTGCAGTGTTGGGGCTCCCCAGGCAAGCAGAGCAGAGGAGAGAGGAGTGTCTCATGACTGCTGACCACGGGAGCTAAGCTGGGGCAGAAGGGGAGCGGGCTGGGTGCAAGATGGGAAGGTGAGAACAGTGGATTGACACGCACATCGGGTTGGAAGAATTATCAGTAGGATAAGGACTGTTGCAAGTTGGGTTTCCTGGGAAACAGCCCCTGAAAAGGAGACATATGTGCGTCGTTCCTTGGGGTCCTCTTGGGAAGGAAGGAGTGAGAGAAGCTGATTGGGTGGAGGGAGAAACAAGGCCCCAGTGCAGCAGCGATAGAGGCCACAGCCTTCGATCAGTCCCCCAGGGTTGAAGGCCTGGCACTGGGGAGTGTGGAGGGGAGGCCACTTTGGCCCCTGGCCAGTGGAGATGGCTCCGCTGGTTTTTCTTTTTTTTTACATTTATTTATTTTTGAGAGAGACAGAAACAGAGCACAGCTGTAGGAGAGGCAGAGAGAGAGGGAGATAGAGAATCCCAAGCAAGCTCCACACTGTCAGCACAGAGCCCCATGTGGGGCTTGAACTCACGAATTGCGAGATCATGACCTGAGCCAAAATCCAGAGTTGGAGGCTCAGCTGACCGAGCCCCGCGCCCCTGTGCCTGGTCAGTTCCATGGGTAGACAGGGCAGGCTGGGCCCAGTGTACTCGGGGTGTCCGCAAGGAGGGCAGGTCTCAGTCAGACACTGAAGGAAACCTTCCAGATGTGGCCTGAGACGTGCCCTCCAGGGAGAACACAGGTCCTGGCCAAGGATGCCAAGTCAGAGGGGGCTCAGCTTTACCTTCTCTCCTGTTGTACCAGCTTCTCCTCGGTGGAGGAGGGGCGTCTCCAGGGAGAGATCGGGGGTGGAGGTGAAGGAGTAAGGAGACTCCTAAATAAAGAGCCTGGGTCAAGGCCTACTGTTCTGCTGCCCAGAGCCTGGACTTGATGCCCCACTGACCCCCGAGGTTGTGGGGGACCCAAGGGTGCCCGGAAAAGGCCACACTGCATGGGACACAACAGTGCTTTCTGGGGAGGCTGCCAGGACCACTACTTCTACACAGGGGTGCAGATAGCTGGGTCACGTGTGGTCAGGGTGCAGATAGGGTCAGTTGCCAGGGTGGTGCAGGGCCGTGCTGCTGTTCAAGTTGGAAGGCCGGTTGCTTAGAAGAAACACGACCGAAAATGGCGGCGTGGTTCTGGTCCCCGGCCCTGCATTCCATTTCTGTAGCTCCCCAGACAGGCTGTCACCTTGATTAAGTTCTGGTAAATTCTTTCCCTCTGGGCCAGAGATTTCCCTTAGATAAATTAGCATCGAACATCAGAATGCAGTTATTTCCTGGCAATTGTGCCTTCCAACGTGACTTCCGCATAGCCCCCCCCCCCGGCCCCCCCTCGCCCCGCCCCTGCTTTGGGTAGGTGTTCTCTCACCTAACTGCATGCTACCTGTTGGACCCGCTTCTAGTGCTCTCCAGCGGGTTGCCTTAGGCATGTCTGAGGGTTGAGGAGCCCTAGAACCATAGGGAACATGACCCCTGCCCTTGCTCAGTCACCTCACTTTTTCGGAGAAACTGAGGCCCAGGGAGCCCGCGACTCACACCAAGCCACGGAGGAGATCAGTTAAGGCCCTGGGCCCCTTTCAGGGACGGTGTGGGGGGGCGGGGACCCGGACAGAGTGCCATCAGCGTGTCCCTTCTCCATGTCTCCCTCTCTCCAGGTGACAGCCTGCTGCTGGTGAAGAACCCGCCCCCCGCCCCGCAGCAACCGCCCCCACCGCAGCCGGCCCCGCAGAGCCTGCCGGTGCTCCCAGCGGCC
>NC_043701.1:6508216-6539713 GCF_006229205.1 Suricata suricatta | reverse complement strand
TACGAGTGCGCCGAGTGCGAGAAGAGCTTCAACTGCCACTCGGGCCTCATCCGCCACCAGATGACGCACCGCGGCGAGCGGCCCTACAAGTGCTCCGAGTGCGAGAAGACCTACAGCCGCAAGGAGCACCTGCAGAACCACCAGCGGCTGCACACGGGCGAGCGGCCCTTCCAGTGCGCGCTCTGCGGCAAGAGCTTCATCCGCAAGCAGAACCTGCTCAAGCACCAGCGCATCCACACGGGCGAGCGGCCCTACACGTGCGGCGAGTGCGGCAAGAGCTTCCGCTACAAGGAGTCGCTCAAGGACCACCTGCGCGTGCACAGCGGCGGCCCCGGGCTCAGCGCCCCTCGGCCCCTCCAGGCGCCGCCGGAGCACGACTAGGGCTGGGCTGGGGGAGGGGAGGGCCCGGCGGCGGGAGCAGGGGGTGGGGAGCGGACCTGGGGGGTGGGGGGTTGGACCAAGCACCCCTGATCCTGCCCCTGGTTCTCAGTGTGCCTTCCCTCCCTCTACCTGCCACCTGCTGGAAACTGGGAAGAGGAATTGCACTCCAGACGGGCCCCCGAGGGTTGGGCAGGGGGCCCCTAGATCTGTCCGGCCTGAACAGACGGCCAGCTCATCTCCTAGGGCGGACCAGGGGGCCGGCTGAGCGTCCTCCCCCAAGGGAAGGTGCCAGAGAGACGGGGAGGAAGGGACAGTCCTCGACACTCCCCTCAGACACCTAGTGTGCCCAGCACCCAACCGGCCTCAGGGGTCACAGATTGTGATAAGGGGAAGCAAGTAGGGAGTCCCAGGAGCCTTCCGAGATAAAGAAATGAGGTCCTAACTTAGCAGAAGTGAGTCGGGGAGACGAGGGATGGGCTAAGGGGTAACATCTCTGATGACAGCACTGCCTCGCGTTCGGATAGCGCTTTATACTTTTTTTAAACGTGTTTTCTAACTGTTATCCATTCTTACCCTTAGCCTGTCCCTCTGAGGTAGATGGGGTAGGATTGTCCCCACTTAGTGACTGAGAGAAGAGGGACCCAGGTGGCTGGTTTACCCAGGATCATGGGAGAAGAGGGCGGCAGGGCTCCTGGGCCCCAGAGCAGTGTCCCCCACCACACACACTGCCTACCTCCCACGTCTGAATGACTTCTCTGGCCTGGCCTCTCTCGGCCTCTCTCCTGTCTCCTTCCCCTGACCCACCAGGACTCAGAAGCAACAGGGGGCCAACTCCCGGGGGGGTTACTGGAGGTGGGGAACCAATCCCTCCAGGATGCCCTGGGGGTGCACGTGGGAGAAAAGCTCTGCCTGTGTAGACCCTCCTGGGCAGTAGGTCCCCAGCCCCCAGCCTGGCCTCCCCACCTCCAGTCCTTCAATCTGGTGCATCTTGTCACTGCACAGTAGTGACCTGGCCCTCCAGAGGCAGCTGGTGCCCTGGGTCAGACCTCACTTTGTCGATTTATTCCAGTTACCCCAGGGCCAAGGGGGCAGGGGGGACGCTCTGGCTGCTGGAGCAGCCGTCAAGGAAGTGAGCCTCTTCCCAGGAGGGCCGGGCCAGCGGGTGCTAGAGTCTGAGAGCCTCAGTCTCCTGCCCTGAGCCTCCCAACTGGTGCTATCTGTTACCTGACCATGCTCATGGACATGGACACGGACCCTGCAGGCGCCTCGGGAGGCGCCCAAAGGACTCCTTGAGTTGGTGCATCTGCTCTGTGGTCCTGAGGGGCCATAGTCTCCATTTCCACATCTTGCATGACCAGGCACTGGGATGGGGTGGCGCACCCCAAGACCCTTGTTTGCGTCAAGAATGACTCCTCCTGCTCCTCCCATCGCTCCTGCCTTGCTCCCAGTCCGGGAGCACGGTGGGCACCAGTTTGCGAACGTCCTGCTTTTACCCTCCCCCCATCTGCGCTGCTCTGCTTTCCTCAGACCCCCTTCTGCCATGCAAAGGGAATTCTTGAAACTAAATAAAAGGTGTCCAGGTTGCAGACTGCATTTTCACGAGGCCAGAGGGCTCTGCAGCTATGGCTACCTGCAGTAAAGCCTCAAGGAACTGGAGCCCAACTGGGATTTTATTTTTCTTCTGCTTTCTGAAAAAGGCAAATCTTAAGAAGAGGAGTTGAGACGAGAAGTTAAGCAGATTCAATGGTGTTTTGTTAGAGCAGAAGGGAACCTTCTAGTCTAGCATTTTCCTTTGGAGGGCGGTAAAATCAATATTTTCATAATCTAGATCATGGAGAATATGACCAACTTTTTTTTTTTTTTTTGGCTGTTGAGAGTGAAGGGGAGAAATCACTACTGAGGCATGGGTTTGACTCACCTCAACACCTAGCCGGAGCCCCTCCCTTTATTTTAACCTCAAGGAGCTGATTCCCAAAGAGGTTTAGTGACTGAGCCAGTGAGGGGGCCAGGGCTGTCTTGTTCCTGCGCCCTGGTCTGGCGGATGCCACTGCACCAAGTGCCCCTCGGCTACACCATGAGACACCCCAGCATCTGGCACCAGCGTCGGGCGTGTCCTAGAGTGAGCTCCACCCCAGGAGCTGATCAAAGGTGGTGACACTCAGTGTGGACCTCTCCTGGGCAGCAGGGGTCCTCCGTGTGGACCCTGGAGTCCACTTACTGAAGCAGGACAAAGGTCAGGGGTCCTGCTTTGAAAGTGGATTTTTAATTTCCTTATGATAATGTGTTAATTAAAATTAACTTTTAATTTAAAAATAATTGCATGCAGTAAAAATTTAAATGGTTAAAAACAAAAAGGCCCAAGAGTAAAACTCTTTCCTACCAGGCTCCCTGTTAAGAGATAGCCACTACTAAGAGCTGCTTCTGTGTCTTCCCAGAACTGGAGAAATCAAGGCTTACAGGATGTGTTGGATGGGGCGGGGGGCGGGGGGTGGGGGGCAGCAGGGAGGCACAAATTGGGATTATGAAGTGGCAGACTGGCCTGGCCCTCCCTGGGATGCAGAGGTTGTCAATGCTGTAGTTTCAAGGTGAGTCAAGGCCAAGCCGTGGGAGGCCCTTGAATGCCAAGACTATTCCGTAGACAGGATGTCAATTCGCCTGGGGTCTGCTGTGCCACGGATTCCCCATAGGCCCCCTTAGAACGCTTGAGAAGCCCAGGGGTGCCAGGCTTGCTCAGTGAGCAGAGCATGTGACTCTTGATCTCAGAGTCCTGAGTTTGAGGCCCATGTTGGGTGTAAGGGTTACTTAGAAATCTTCAGAACTCCTTAGAAGCCTAGAGTGTACAGCTCTGAGGTCAGAGAGGGTGAAAATGGAAGTCTCGAGACAGCAAGTTTTAAGCTAAGACCGCACTAAAAATGAAAACCCTCAAATAGTGATTCTCTTACAATCAAGGATCTGGGCACCGTAACTGGCCCTCTGATATCTGGTCCCAGGATAGTGGGTGTTAGGAAGTAAGGTGAAAGAGGGGACTTCCCCCCCAGGGTCAATACGAGCCAGCCTATGCTTGTATTTTAGGGTAGTGATCAATCCAATTGTGATAGTTAAGAAAAACAGGTAATGAAGCATCATACCAGTCTGGGGCCCTGACAGGACCATCTGGAGGAAGCCAGGCCTGTCCTTCCATCTGCCACTGACTCAGGGAGCCGTTGTGGTGAGATATCTCTAAAAGAGTCATTTTTTAAATGTTTATTTTTGAGAGAAAGTACACGCGGGGGAGGGGCAGAGAGGGAGATACAAAATCTGAGGCAGCTCCAGGCTCTGAGCTGTCAGCACAGACCCAATGCGAGGTTCGAACTCATGAGGTCACGAGCTGAGCTGAAGTCAGACACTTAACCGGCTGAGCCACCCAGGTGCCCCTCTAAAAGTAATTGTTGAGAAGAAGGATCTCGGGTGTGAGAATCTCCCTCTCCATGCCCACCCCACCCGGTGTGGTTTCTAGAAGCCTCCTTCTGTAAGAATCCTCTCGTGTGATGCTGGCACTGTGTCTTAAAGGTCAAGAACCTCTATTCAAACCTCTTAAGATGTATTTTATTATTTTTTTAGTATTTATTGGGGGGGCAGAGAGGGGGACAGAGGATCCAAAGTGGGCTCTGCGATGACAGACAGACTGACAGAGGCAAGCCTGATAACAGGAGCCCAAACCCAAACCATGAGCTCAGGACCTGAGCCAAAGTCAGACGCTCAATGAACTGAGCCACCCAGTTGTATTTTAAACCCCCATCATCCCTGAGTGTAGTAATTTCTCCAGGTTTATTCTCCCCTATTATAAAAGAAAACTGTCTTTGGTTAGTATCCCATTCAAGAGAGATCCCATATTCAGACTTGGAGGTGAAAGCCAGTGTTGGTTACCAGGGCGTCCCCACAACTTCCATTCCTATGGAGGTCAACATCCTCTAACTATAAAATGGCTTAAGTCACTATCCTACCAATAGTGCCAAAACCAGCAGCCCCGCCCCACATCTCGAGGATGTGGGGCTGAGGAAAGTTTCCTTTTTCTTCATTAGCTCATGCTTCCCGGATTCTCAAACTCAAGTATGCCTGTCTTCATGCTGCTGTCTCCTCTCAGTTCTGCTGCATTAGCCCAGGCAGCTCTTCGCTTTTTCTTTGCCTTCCCCGGATAAAATCTTATGTTTAGTAGACTTTTATACTTTGGAGGTTACAGAGAAGGTCTCATCTCAACCTAGCACAGCAAATGACCCAAAATTACACCTGAGATGTCCACTATCTCTGTTCTTAAAAGTCTTGAACAATTTTCACCATCAGCAATTTCTCAGAATTCCCCATCTCCCATTCTAGATCCTGTGTCTTATCTGCCTCTCCTCCTCCTTTCTGGAGTCCCTCACACCCTCCCAGAGTATCCAAGGAAATTCCCAAATCCTAATTTATTATGGAGAGCAATTTAGGTGTTTTTTTTTTAATTTACGTATTTATCTTTTTTTAATATATTTTTAATGTTTTTTAATTTATTTTTGATACAGAGAGAGACAGAGCATGAGAGGGGGAGGGTCAGAGAGAGAGGGAGACACAGAACCGGAAGCAGGCTCCAGGCTCTGAGCTGTCAGCACAGAGCCCGACGCGGGGCTCGAACCCACGAACGTTGAGATCTGACCTGAACCAAAGTCGGAGGCTTAACCGACTGAGCCACCCAGGCGCCCCGTAAGTTTATGTATTTATCTTGAGAGAGAGAATACCAAGCAGGCTCTGCGTTGACAGCATGGTGCCCAACATGGGGCTTGATCATGACCTTCGCCAAAACCAAGAGTCAAGATGTTTAACTGACTGAGCCGCCCAGGCACACACACACCCTCCCCTTTTTGAGAGCAATTTGGTTTTTTGCTTTTTTAATGTTTATTTTGAGAGAGCCTGTGAGTTACTGGGGAGGGGCAGGCAGAGAGGGAGGAGAGAGAGAATCCCAAGCAGGCTCTGCTCCATCAGCACAGAGCCCCACTTGGGGCTCAGTCCCATTAACCATGAGATCATGACCTGGGCCAAAATCAAGAGTCAGTCGCTCAACCAACTGAGCCTCTTAGACACCCCAAGAGCAGCAATTTAATTATATCTTTCCTTATCTTCTGCCTTCCAAGCCATTTCCTGAGGCCCATTTTTCACAATTAAAATGACCAGTAATACTTTTCCAAAACAAAATGTTGTTTTCTCCCTAAGAGGAATTATGCATAGGTTTTAGTCCATTTATGGGGTTTTGAAAAGATTTTACATTAATACATTCAAAATTTTAAATAGGTAAAAGGGGGATGCCTGGGTGGCTCAGTCGGTAGAGCGTCCAACTGCAGCTCAGGTCATGATCTCACGGTTCGTGGGTTCGGGCGCGGGCTCAGTGCTGACAGCTCAGAGCCTCGAACCTACTTCAGATTCTGTCTCCCTTTCTCTCTGCCCCTCCCCCATTCATGCTCCGTCTCTCTCTGTCTCTCAATAATAAATAAAGGTAAAAAAAAAATTAAACGGGTAAAAGGATGTGCAGTAAGAAAGACAAAACAAAACAAAACTCCTTGTCACCGAGGCACTCAGTTCCTCGACCCGAAGCAGACTGGTCAACTCTGGAGAAAGGGGACATTTCTGGAAGGAAACTGGACTCCTTCACAGACTCGAAGGAACAGTTGAACAACCAATCCAGGACAGAGGCAAAAATGTGTCTCTCGTCTCTGCTCTTTTCTGTGTGTTGGGATCATAGTTTCAAACTAACATCCCCCCAAATGGGGTTCAAGACAGTTCCTGATTCATGTGTTTCTGACTTCACCAGAGAGGAAGAGAACCTTTCCTCTCACCTCCAGTTAGAAAGACCCCAGGGAAGAACTCTGATTGGTCCAGCTTAGGTCATCTGCCCACCCCTGGCTCAATTACAGTGGCCAGGAAGTGCTGTGATTGGACTGGCTTGAGTCAATGCCCGCCCTTCAACAATCACTATGACCGGACTGGAAATGTCACGCAACAAGATGGCAGTACCCATTCCAAGTACACACGACCAGAGCCTAGGGAGGAGCTGTCCCCAAACAAGAAGGAAGCGCATCTATGCCCAGAAGAAGGGAAAAGTGCTAGGCTGACAAAGTCAACCGATGTCCACTGCGTGCATGTGTGTGCGTGTATGTGTGTTAACTGTCCACTGTGTCCATATACACATATATGGAGGTCAGGGGGTGGCATGCAGTTTGAACCAAGGTGTATTCGTTCTAGAATTCTCCCTGACCTTGAAGCCTAGCGGGGCATGCTCCCCAGGAGCGAGAAGGGGCGCGCAAGCCATGGCCTCTGTCTTCTAGAGACGTTCAAGATAGTAAGAGGAACAGAATAGAAAGGGTCTCAGCTAAGTGGAATAAAGTCACGGTCTATAAACTTTCTGGAGTAAAAAAGCAGGCATATGTGCATATATATATGTTAATATGTATGCTGTAAATCACGCGCACGACAGAAAATTTAAAGGACAAGATAAATATTTCTGAAACGTTATTTTAAAATTAATGTGTATTATATGTGATTCAAAGGATACTTTTTTCTGTCACTAGACATGAGGGTGTGGGTGAGATACCATCTAAGGTCACCTTCAGCTCTGCGGGTTGCATTCGGATTTCATAGACACAAAGATGAAGGGGTACAGGTACTAAGTATATTTTCCTGATTCCTTTGTTACTGCTGCCACCAATGAGAACAATCATGAGCCTTATTTCAAAGGTTAGTTAGAAGCCTTTGAAGACCTGAGTGTCATTGGGAAAGGACAAATAGGAAGCTTCTAAGAGACCAGAGAAGGTAACATTTATCTTGGCAAAGTCATTGCAGCTCAAGGCTTGGACCTTGCCAGAGCGCACGTACCAAAACGAGCAATCACCTGTTATTAAGTGCTTACTCTACTCTGGGCGTTCAGCTCTAGAAACACTTGACTTACACAGCTTATTCCTTTTAATTCCATTAACAACCTTAGGGTGCAGTGTTCGTATTCTCAATGGAAAAACACGGGAAGAGAGTAAGCAGACGCCACGCCACTTAGTAAATGAAGGAGCCAGAACACAAAAATTAATAGAAATCAGAAGCACTTTTTGAGCTCTTCACCTAACAGGCACTGTTCGAAGCTCTTGAATTAATTCACTGAACCCGAAGAGCATCTCTATGTGATGTGTGCTATTCTCTCACTAATAATGAGGAAATGGAGGTGCTGAGAAATTACTGTAGTAAGCAGGAGAGAACACCGGTCTCGCCCCTCCCTCACTTTGTTCCTTTTTTGATATCAATATAGACACTATGATTTTGCCCCAACTTTTAAAACATCTGCAATTTGAAAAAATGGTTTCTATTGATTGTTTTTTTTTTATTCAACAATTCCATAAATTACTCAGCGCTCATCCAGGTAAGTGTGCTCTTCACCCATTTCACCAATCTTGGCTCCACTTTTTTTTCTTTTTTTTTTAATGTTTTTTATTTATTTTTGAGAGACAGAGAGAGACAGTGCGAGTAGAGGAGGGTTAGAGAGAGAGGGAGGTACAGAATCCGAAGCAGGCTCCAGGCTCTGATCTAGCTGTCAGCACAGAACCCATCGCGGGGCTTGAACCCACGAACCATGAGATCATGACCTGACCCGAAGCTGGACACTTAACCAATTGAGCCACCTAGGTCCCTTTGGCTCCACTTTCTTTCTTTTTTTTTTTTTTTTTGGCTCCACTTTCTAAGTCGCTGTGCACACCATCTCTGCAAGCCTGTGAGATTCAGACCAATGCTTGGTGCCGCCTCCTTTGCACCCTGAAAATTTGGTCTACATATTTTCCCACTGTTGCTGGCTCAGAGTCAGGAGTGCTGAGTCATGGTGATTCTGAAGAGACTGATGGACAAGCCAAAGTATCAGTTTAATCATTTCTAGGGGCGGACTGGACATGTGTGTCAGCCTTACCTTCATGACGTCGCCCAGTAGCTACACGGGAACCTACATCATTAGACTGCCCGGTGAACACAGAAACAAAATAGAGAGTTCTCGAACTGAACCAACCGCTTGATCACCCCAGTATCCTATGTCCCGGCATGCCTGTCTCCACAATCCAATCGTGATACCTTTTTTTGCTGTGTCTGAGTAAGTTTTTGTTGGTTTGAGAAAGGCAGTCAGACCCTAGACGTACCTCAATGACTGCCTAGTGCCTCAGCTTGGCCCGGTTGACCTGGTTGTCATGGATACCATGGCTTCTCTTGGCAGTGACTTTACCTATCCCTATTTTCTGATTCATCGTTCAATAATCCAGAGATCTTTATGAACACATCTGTGTGCACAAAATGGTGTGTACTGTGGAGGGACATTGTAGTGACAGACACATAATTATCATGTTAACAAATGAAAAAATGAAGTTACTTCAGGTAGTGATAATGCTGTGGAAAAATTTTGATCAGCGTATCAGGATTGTATCTTGGGATGGCCTATGGGCAGGGTGCACAGAGAAGGTCTCTCTAAGGAGGTAAAATCTGACCTGAGCCCCGCATGCTAAAAAGGAGTCAGTTATGTGTGAACACAATTATCTGTTGGTCTTATTAAGAGTTTGGTTCTCAGGGGAAGAGCTTCATGGCTATAATTCAGAGGAGAAGTTCATTGCCTGTCTCTATAGAGACAATGTGGTACCAATTAGGCAAATATGGTTGCAGTAGTGTTTTGTATTGGGTGATGGAATGGGAATGCAGCCGTGCTTTCCAAATCAGAATTCCAAAGTCATCATCTAGCAGTAACATGTGGACTGGATTAAACATTTGAAATCAGGGCCAACTTGGATTTTCCGAGGTGTGTGATTACCATAGTGCATAAGATTGGTCCTGATACCCTGACCCCACACTGTGGGGAAAGTGTATTTCTACTTTCTAGAAAGCCAAATGACAGATGAACTAACTGGGGGAAAAAAACTCTTTTCCCCAATGAAATGATATATTCTTTCCTCAGAACAAAGTCTGACTTTTATACATTTTCATACATTTTTGAATTCCTCAAAGCACCTCTCCGACTGCTGGGCACGTAGAAGAGGCCCACGTTTGCCTTAAATTGTGAACCTGCCCTGGATTTGGAGGGATGGAGCCCTTCTAAGGTCGCACACTCTGGGCCCAAGCACCGAGCTGCTGTTTACCCTCCTGCCGCACGGGGGCGCCGTAGGAATCCCGCGCGGTGCGCACGAGCGGCGGGAGCAGGTCTCGGCGCCGGAGGGCCGAACTCCCACAATGCACCTTGTATCAACACGGCACTGGTGGCGGCTTCGAGGAGGGGCAGGGAGCGCCCAGGGGACCGGCACGCAGCCCGCGGGTTATCAGGCGGGGCCCGGGTGTTGAGGGGCGACTGGCAGCCATGGCGGAGTCGGAGCCTACTCGGGTAAGGGTCCTCCTGGCACCGACTCGCGGGCGCGTTCGGGATGGCGGAGCTCCTGACCGGGGCGGGGCTTCGAGGTCCGGACTCCGGTGGGGCTGGGGGTCCGGGGGGCTCGCGGGGCCGCTGCTGGCGAGCCCCGACTCCCTCCCGCGTCCCCCGGGCTCTGCCCTTTGCCTCTCCGGTTCCTCCCGCGTCGGGCCGGGGCCCCGGCGTCACGCACCGTCGCCGAGAAACTTCTCCGAGGCTTGTTTCGGGTTCTTGGGTTTGCGACCGTCCCCACACTTTTTCGTCCTGCGCTTCCAGGCTGGAGAGGTGGCGCGCTTTGGAAACCCTGGGTCGCCATCTCTGCCCGCGAGCGCGCACGGGCTCCGGGACCCCGGGGCTCGCGGCCTCCCCGCGTGTGCTCAGCTTGCTGGGTGTTGCTCTTTCTTTCCGTCCCTCTTTCCTGCTACAGACTTCTGGACTCGGGTCGCAGCCACAGGGTGAAATCAGGCCGGCCTCCCTGTCTTTGGGGACAGATAGTCCCTCACAGAGTAGTTGCTGGTTTTGCTTGTGACGCCCTTTGGTCTCTCTCCCTCTCCCCGGTCCCCCGTCGCCCCCGTTCAGGGAATGTCAAGACGCGGAGCTTGGGGCGAAGAAAATTCTGGTTAGGGAATCCGGGAACGGGGTAACTCAGCTCTCAAATACCCATTTGACTGATCGTGGGCAACTGTGTTTGCCCAGGGCCTCCCTTTCTTTGACTAGAAATTGAGAATTTGGGACCGGTTGCTAGATGATCCCTAGGTTCCTTCTAGCTCTGACAGTTTCACTTTAGTGGTTAATTTGGTAACACAAGAGGGTTTGCTATGGAGAAGACAGAGGGAATTAAATTAGTTTTTAAATGAAGCATTTCTGGGTCTAGAAACGCTTTCAGAATTATGTGAGATCTTGGTGAGAATCGAGGGCTAGGACCCTGTGGTGAAAAGTTTATCCTGAGCAGGGTGCCGGATATTTGACTCTTATAGAAAGCGGGTAAGAATCAAGAGAGAAGGGATTGGAAGACTCGGAGAAGAGAACACGGTGTGTGCTTTCAAGAAGTTACAGTTAAATTGCAGAGACACAAATGTTTACAATATTTACCCCCTCTGAGTCTTTTCAGATCTCTAAGCTGTTGTGTTCAAAAGACTTGGCTTTTCCTCACGACCAAGTTGGTACTAACGCAGGGCAGGAAGACAAGTGGCTAGCTTCCAGAGCACTTCTTTCTGACTTGGTCAGTGTACCTTTACGTGCAGGTCATCCACAGACCTTGTCAAAAGAGAGCCTTAAAAGATCCACCAAGGGGGTGCCTGGGTGGCTCAGTCGGTTAAGCGTCCGGCTTCGGCTCAGGTCATGATCGGAGGTTCGTGGGTTTGAGCCCCACGTAGGGCTCTGTGCTGACAGCTAGCAAAGAATCCTACATTATTAAAAAAAAAATTCCACCGAGATCCCGTACTGCCCTTTAAGTAACTTACAGATCTGTCATTGTACAGTGTATGTACATCGTTCCTCAGGTTATTTCTCTTCTCAGATCCTACCTCTTCAGATGAGGATTCTGTACCTTTCCTTTGACACTGACCAAGCAGTGGTCTGACTGACTGACTGACCCTGCAGGCACCCTGATGAAGACAACAACAACTGCCGGGGGTAGAAAAACACCACATAAATATATTTGAAATGTGTGTTAGTAAAGAATACTCTGAGCCCAAAGATGAATTTTGAGGCCAACTTGGAGGCATTTATGAAACAGTCATCTTTGGTGTTTTGGGGGCCCCAAAGGACCTGAAAAACAGAAGACAAAACTTAGGTGGAGGAAGGGGCACGTCTATGAAGCTCCTTGCCCCAAATCCTTAAACTGGAGACTTCCAGGGACAACACTCAGCGTGAACTGAACGTAAGCTCTTACTCCCAGTATTGCAAAGAAAATTGTGGGAAACCTTGGTGCTGGGACACGGATGCAAGGTGCCCCTTGAGAATTTATGGTGACTCTGGTGTGGGTTTATTGCCTGAATTCATGCTGCCTGGATGATCTGAGAAACCTCAAGCCCAGAATGTAGTTTATATTTACTTTTTTATTAGCTTAAAAACGTAGAATCCATGCCCAGTGTGGGGCTTGAATTCAGCCACCCTGAGATCAAGCGTTGCGTGCTCTACTGACTGAGCCAGACAGGCATTTCACCCCACCCTACCTCCCAAAAATCTAATTTAAAGTACTGCCGTGTATCAGAAATAAACATAGATCTCTGGAGGAATCTGCATTTGGCTCAGACTTCAAATAATTACCTTATATAAAATTATAAGAAAAGTAAGTCTGCAATAAAAAACCTACCAAACAAGCAATTAAAACTACAAGGAAAATGTAGTAAAAATAATGGACAAAAGTAGACCTTCAAAGATTTTGGATATTAAAATTCCATAAGAAAAACATACTGAGGGGTGCCCAGGTGGCTGAGTTCTGTTCAGTTAAGTGTCTGACTTCAGTTCAGGTCATGATCTCAGGATTTGTGGGTTCTAGCCCCTATCAGGCTCTCTGCTGTCAGTTCGGAGCCCTCTTAGGATTCTCTGTCCCTCTTCTCTTTCTGCCCCTTCCCCACTCTCTTGCATGCGGTTTCTCTCTCAAAAATAAAGTACATTAAAAAAAAAAAAGAAAAACACTGATATTCCAGAAGAAAAATGCGCACTTAACACTCTGCACTGGATGCTATATTTGATGAATAGCTAATGACTGAGGCTATTATAGGACTGATGCAAACACTAATACATTAGAAACCCAGTGGATCCTAATCAAGATTAACAGAAAAAAACCTCTACCTAGACACATAGTAGTGAAAGTATAGAGTATAAGACAAAATTCGTAAAAGCAGTTAGAGAAAAGAGAGTACTTTCAAATGAACTGTCCTTAGATTAATGGGGTCCAGCTTCTCAACAGCACCAATGGAAGCCAGACAAAGTAGAATGATATCAGTAGACTGAAAGAAAGTAGCTGTGATCCCAGATTTTTACACTCAGTGAAAGATCTTTCAAAGATAAGGGTAAAACAAATATTTTCAGACTGGGGTACTTGGATGGCTCAGTCAGTTGGGCGTCCAACTCTTGATTTGGGCTCCGGTCATGACCCCAGGGTGGTGAGATTGTGCCCTGAATCAGGCTTTGCATGAGCACGGAGCCTGCTTGGGATTCTCTCTCTCTCTCTCTCTCTCTCTCTCTCTCTCGCTGTCTCTCGCTGTCTCTCGCTGTCTCTCACTCTCCCCCACTCTCCCCGCCCCGCCCCCTGCTTGTGTGTGTTTTCTTAAAAAAAATTTAAAATAAAAAAATATTTTCAGACACAACTGACATTTTACTACCAGTACGTTCTCAATAAAGGAAATTGTAAAGGGTATACTTTAGGTAAAAGGAAAATCTTCCCAAATGAAAAGTCTGAAAATGTAAGAAAGTATGATGATCTATGTAAATGCGTAAATCTAAACAAATGTTGATTAAATAAAACAGTCTTTTGTGAGGTTAAAAACAAAGGTAAATTAAAATACATAGCAGCATTGATGTAAAATTAGGAAGAGCTCAGATTTCAGTTATTTGAAGGTCTTTATGAGTAAGCTTCCTGGAATATCTAACATACCTGCTAACAGACTAGAACTTGGCTGTAAAATATACAAGTTAGAAGGGAGAATGATAGAGTAAGAAAAAAATCATCTAAAAGAAAAAGACAATGAAAAGAGAGATAGGATAAATAGTACAAAGTAAAAATCAATAAAAATAGATCAACAATTACAATAAATGTAAATGGACAAAATGTTCTAGTTAAGAGGCAAAAAATTATCAGATTGGGGGAAAATCCCACTATCTGGTTTATTAGAGAGACAACTAAAGGATGAAACTACAGAAATGGTTGAACATAAAAGAATTTGAAAACACACCAGGCTAATATTAATCAAAAGAAAATTGGCTCACCTATATTAATGTTCCTAGGGATAAAGGGATAATACTACTTGTAAAATGGTAAGCCTCAATTTACCAGCTTGATACGACATTTTTAATATTTTGCATCTAATTACATAGCCTCACAATATATAAAACAAAAGTTGACAGAACTACAAGGAAAATTCACTAGCATAGTAGAAGACTAATACCACCTTAGTTTTTATCAAGCGGAGAAAGAATTAGTAAGGGTGTAGCACATCCAATAGAACTTTCTGAGATTATGGAAATACTCTGTTTTGCACTGTTCAATATAGTCAGTGTTCACATAGTCAAATATATGGCTATTAAGCACTTGAAATATAGCTAGTATGGCTGAGAAACTGAGTTTTTGTGTTTCTATTAATTTAGATAGCCACGTGTTTTTTCTGGTGGCTGCTGGACAGCACAGACCGAGAATTTTTTTTAGCCATATATGTGTAAATATATAATACCAATATATAGGCATACCTCAATTTATTGAGCTTGGCTGTACTGCACTTTGTAGATAATATTTTTTTTCTTTTTTACAAATTGAAGGTTTGTGGCAACCCTATGTCAAGTCTCTCAGTGCCATTTTTCCAGCACCATTTACTGACTTCATGTCTCTGTGACCTAATTTGGTACTTTCCATAATATTTTAAACATTTTCATTATTATATTTGTTATGAAGTTCTGTGACCGGTAATTATGATTTCCTAAACGTTCAGAATATGGTTAGCATTTTTTTTGGCAATACAGTATTTAAAAAAAAATACCATTTTTGAGAGAGCACGAGCTGGAGGGGGCAGAGAGATGGGGACAGAGAATTTGAAGCGGGCTCTGCGCTGACAGCAGCCAGCCCGATGCGGGGCTCAAACTCATGATGTGAGGTCACGACTTGAGCCGAAGTTGGATGCTCCACCAAGTGAGCCACCAGGTGCCCCTGTATTTTTTAATTACAGGATGTACATTGTTTTTTTAGATATAATACTAGTGCTCACTCCATATATTACAGTATAGCATACATTTATATGCACAGGGAAACTGAAAAATTCATTTGACTTGCTTTATCGTGGTATTTGCTTTGTTGCGGTGTTCCGAAACCAAATTTGCAAGGTCTCCGAGGTACGCCTGTGTAGAGAGACTCGGGAAGAAAAATAAAGAGGGCAGAAGAGCCCTGTTAGAAGTGAAATCATGTTCTGGCAGTTGATACTGACTGTGGACTCGAAGCTGAGGCAGGGCTGTCGAACAGAGTGTCTGTGTCCTTGTGCCTTCTCCATGTGGCTTGGGACTCCTCCGGTACTTCCGGAGCCTGTCTGCCTCTGGGTTGCTCCGCTGGACACGGAGTGGAGCAGAACCACACCGTCCCTGACAGACCCTTCATGAATTGCAGATTCATGAGCAAAGCAGATGTCTTCTTGAGCCACTAAATACTGGGACTATTTGTTAGGTAGCAGTCAGTGATAAGAGAGGTACCTCGGGAATGTGTTAAGATATTGAAAGATACTAAAAATACCTTTGAAAAGGAGTGGCATACTGTGTATATGGATTGAAATATTTTATCCTAGAGATGTCATTTCTCAAATTTATCTAGTTGTTTGATGCAGGCAAAATCTCTAAAGATAGTTTTGTGAAACCTTTCAAGTGTGTAAAATCAACAGCCAGGATAGTCAATCCTATAAAACGAGGTGGAACTTGTCTTGCCAGATATCAATAATTATTTAAAAAAATATATTGGGAAGACCATAGGAAAAGTACCCTCTAGCTCAAGAGTAGGAATGCCAGAGATAGATTGATATATATGAAAATTGATTCATGACAGAGATAGCATTATAGATCTTTAGGTAAATTGGTGGATTTTTCATTATATTGTATTAGATCTTTTGAATTCCCATAAGGAAAAACTATGAAGTGTTTTGAAGACAATATTGTAGAATATAGATTTTTTTTTATACTTGACACAGAAATTCAAACCAAAAAGAATTAATTCTGATAAACTCAGAATGTGGCACCTGGGTGGCTCAGTCTGTTGAGTGTCTGACTTCGACTGATAAGACTCAACTACATTAAATTTAATTTTTTAATCAAAAATAATAAAGGGAATTAAATTTTTTTTAATGTTTATTTAGTTTTGAGTGAGAAAGACAGAGTGTGAGCAGGGGAGGGGCAGAGAGAGAGGGAGACACAGAATCTGAAGCAGGCTCCAGGCTCTGAGCTGACAGCACAGAGCCTGACATGGGGATCGAATTCATACACCAAGAGATCATGACTGAGCCGAAGTCAGATGCTTAACCATCTGAGCCACCCAGGTGCCCCAAGGAATTTTTTAAATGCATAAATAAGGACAAAATATTTGCAACACACATAGCATGGATAAAGATTAGTTTCCAGAATTCTCAGAGAAATTCTGAGATAGTAAGGAAGTCAGATAACGCAAAAGATAAATGGGTAAAAGATGAGCGAGTAGTTCACTGAAGAAGTTTGAGTGGCCAGTAAACATGTAAAATATGCTTGCACTTATATAGGAATCAAGGACAACGGGGACGGAAACAAGAGGACAGTCTTATTTAAAGTATTAGTTGCTGGGGAGCATGCAGAATGTGTACCTACTTCTGGTAGGAGGACATTGATAGAACCACCTTAGAAAAAGCATGTGGCATATTTAGGGAAGTTCAAGTTGTTTACCCTATTAGCCAACAATTCCCTTCCTAGGACTCTACCCTCAGGAAACTTGCCTGCGTGAGGAGCCATGCATCGCCCTGCTCCCGACGGCACTGTTTGTAATGACACAGGTGGGAGCACGCATCAATAATGGAACAGAAAAGTAAATCGGGGAATCGGCACGCAGTGAAATATGTTGTAGAAGTGAAAATGAATTAATTATAGCCATCTGCAACAACAGGATTTTATTCTTAGGAGTTGTGAAGTAAGGATTCTATTTATAAAAAGTCCTAAAATATATAAAACTAAAGAACATACATTGTTTTGGAAACAAACATATGGTGAAAACCTGAAAAAGAAAATAGTGAAAAATCAAATTCAGGATAGTACTTCAGAGAGTCCTACAAAGGACCTCACAGGCTATCGATCTATAACTGAGTGGTAGTTACGTGGAGATTTGTTGCCACTACCTTATATATCTTATGCATTAAGTATCTTATTTAAACTATTCAGTATCAAAAATCATGGTGTATCGGAGTTGGAAGTGACCTTAGATGCTGTTTAGTCCACCTTAATCAAATTCCACTTCGGGAGGGTGTTTGTTTTGTATTTCACCCCAGCAGATCCGCAGCTTCCTTAGCAAGAAGGGTGACCTTATCCTTCAGGGTGAGGGTTTCCGGCCGGAGCTGCAGCCCATTGTATGAGGCTTGAGCTCCCTCAGGCAGGGCTGCCCTGGAGTATCCAGAGGAATGGTTAACAGAAAAGTATTTTAGAAAAATTTTTTTAATGTTTATTTATTTTTGAGAGAGGGAGAGGGAGAGAGTGCGAGTGGGGGAAGAAGCAGAGAGAGAGGGAGACACAATCCAAAGTGGGTTCCAGGCTCTGAGCTGTCAGCAGAGAGCCCGATGTGGGGTTCGAACTCATGAACACAAGATCATGACTTGAGCTGAAGTCAGATGCCTAACAAACGGCTACCCAGGCACCCCAGTAAGTGTACTTTTTGTATTTTTCACTGCTGTCGGGAATACTCTTAAATATGGAATTTATGTAAAAAAAAATTACAGGAAAAAAATGCATGTTTTTTGACAAAGACAAACAGTAGTTGACAAGGAAAGATTAAAATCCCTCCCACTCATGTCCCTGAAGGTAAGTCATGTTAATAATTTATTGAATATTTTTCCAGACTCCTCTGTGGGCTGAAACAAACATATACTGTATATCTTCTTTTCTTTAGGAAAGTGGGATCATAATAAATATATTTCCCGGAGAACCTGTGTGGCTCAGTCGGTTGAGCTTCTGACTCAGGTTCAGGTCATGACCTCGTGGTTCATGGGTTTGAGCCCCGCATCAAACTCTCAGCTCTCAGCACAGAGCCCAAACATTAAAAAATAACACATACATTTCCCTAAAAGTTGGATTTTTAATCAGCAGTGTGCTGAAAACTCTACTGAACCATACACATTGATTTAACTCATTATTTTTAAAACTCATGTTTGGTTGTGCCATAATTTATTGAAGCATTCCTTTATGAATGGACATCTAGATTACTTCCAGGCTGTGACTGTTCCAAAGGGTGTTATCAGTAATTTTTGTATGGATGTCAGTAAATAATGCCATTTGTTTTTGTAAGATGATTCTTGTAACTAGGACTGCTAGGGGAGATGGTTTTTAGTGACTTTTATGAGATATTCTTCCCTAAAGTTTGCAGTAGTTGTCAGTCCTTCTGGGAGTGTTATGAAAGTGCCAGTTTTCTTTTTTTTTTTATTTTTATGTCTTTATTTAGAGAGAGAGAGTGGGGGAGGGTCAGAGAGAGAGGGGGAGATGCAGAATCCAAAGCAGGCTCCAGGCTCCGAGCTGTCAGCACAGAGCCCAACATGGGGCTCGAAGCCACGGACTGCAAGATCATGACCTGAGCTGAAGTCGGACTCTTAACCGACTGAGCCGCCCAGGCGCCCCTGAAGTGCCGGTTTTCTCTCCTAGTGCGCCCTGAATGTAGTTCCTTATCCCTCGTTTCCAAGTCTGTCAGCCTGGGAGCGGGGCGGGGGGAGCGGTTCCACTTGGTTATATTTGCCGTCCTGCCTGCTGCTTGACCGCTTGTGTGTCTGCTCTCCTGGTTGCTTAGTTTGCAGTTTTATTTTGGGGTTGTTATCTTTTCTTTCCACTTCATACCCTGTTTACATAGATTCTCTCCCTGTTTGTTTTTTTAGACTGTGTTTATGCGACTTTCATGGCAGCTAACATTTTCTTCTGTCTTGGGTGTTCTGAGTCGTGCTTAGGGAGATATAATTTACATCCAGTAAAATTCACTCTTCAGCCGCACAGTTCAGTGAGTTTTGACAAATGTGTAGCCATCATCAGGTTACAAAATGTAGAATATTCCCATCACTCCAGAAGATGTTCCTTTGCATTCGCTCTCCTTCTCTGCCTCCCCCCCCCCCCCCAGCCCCCGGCAACCACTCATCTGCTTTCTGTCTCTCTTGTTTTGCCTTTCCTGAATGTCATGTAAATGGAATAGAGTGGGTGGCATTTTGTGTCTGGCTTCTTTCACTTAGCATAATGATTTTGAGATCCGTCCATGTTGTTCTGTGTGTCAATAGTTTGTTCTTTTTTATGGCTAAGGTAGGATTATATGTTAATTATTAATATATTAATAATGTAATCATACTCTCTTGTGTGGTATATTAGCTCCCCAAGGCTGCTGTAACAAAGTGCTGCCCGTTGGGAGGCTTCAACACCAGAGGTGTGCTGTCTTCGCGGGTCTGGAGGCTGGAAGTCTAAAGTCAGGATGTCCCCCGAGCTGGAGAATCGGATCTTCCAGGCTTTTCTTAGTGCTTCTGGTGCCCCAGGCGCTCTCTTGGCTTGTGGCACCAGAACTCGACCTCTGCCCTCCACCGTCCTGTGGGTGTCTTCACATGGTCTCCCCGAAGTGCACGTCTGTCTGCCGGATTTCCCCTTCGGTGGGGATGCCCAGTCATACTTGGTTAGAGCCCACCTAATGGCCTCATTTAACTTGATTATCTCTATAAAGGTTCTTGTCTCCAAATAAGATCACAGCCGGGGCTGCCTGGATGACTGGAGTGCGAGACTCTTGATCTCGCTGTTGTGAGTTCGAGCCAGTAGGTGTAGAGATTACTGACAATCCTAAAATCTTAAAAAAAAAGAAGCAGCAGCAGCTACACAGATAAGATCACATTCTGACCACCCACATTCTGAGGTTCTCGGGGTTGGGACATCAACATCTTTTGGGGAAACAAAATTCAACCAGTAACATAAGAATGGACCCTAGTTTGTTTATTGATTCACCAGTCCTTGGACATTTGAATTGTTTCCATCTCAATAGATCATTCAAAATAGAAGTAGCTTGATTTAGCCCGCCTTGCAGCCTTTTGTTCTGTGCCAGAGGAGAGGAATAGCTCCCTTGCGCTGACGCCGGCCCACCTTCCTGTCCGCTGGAGGCGCCCAGCAGGCCGCTGGGGAAGCTGTGCGGAGCTGCAGCTGGAGATGAGTGACTGAAAGGGAAGAGCAGAACATGTGCTGAAATGAGTCTGCCCACAGCCTCGTATTGTGTCCTGTTTCATTTGTATCGATCTTTAACTTTAAACTTTGATTTAAATCGTTTTTAGGGGCGATAGTTCAGCTTTTCACCCACATGTTCCATAATGAACCGAGTTGAGTCACTGGAGTAGGTCATGGCCACGCTTACGTTTTCAGTTGTGGGCCCGTCGGTTGCATTTTGGCCCCTGTTTCTCCAGACCCTACGTCCTGGCCCCAGCTCTGCTTCCAGAGATGCTTCCTCTCAGTGTCTGGATCTGAGTGTAGTCTGTGTGGATGGAGAAGCAGCCTTGAACGATGCGTCTGCTGGATCAAAGAACATGAGCCTCAGGGGGTTTCGGACTGAGATGCACACGCAGTGGTCCCACGGGGCGAGAGGGAGTCGTGGGAAGACTTCCCAGACGTCGGCTTCAGTCATGTTGAGCTTCAGCTGCAGTGATTTCTCCTGTTGTCAGGGACAGGTCATAAAAATGCGAAGCGTGAGGCGAATGTCCGTGGCCTCACGTCGCGCCAGGAAACATTTAGGTGTTACTCACTGTGCTAGCTGCTCTCGGTGGGTCCTCCCGAGGACTTGTGTCTTTGTTGGGCTTCGAGGGTATGCTAAGAGTGAAAAGCAGGTAACACAACATTATGTACAAAATGATTTCAACTTTGGGAAAATAGATAAGGTAAAAGATTAAAAAAAAAAAAAAAACCTTACAGGCGCGCCTGGGTGGCTCAGTCGGTTGAGTGTCTGACTTTGGCTCAGGTCATGATCTCGAGCCCCACCTGCTTCAGATTCTGTGGCTTCCTCTGTACCCTCCCCTGCTCACACTGTCTCCCCCCGCCCCAGCAATAAATAAACATTTAAAAAAAACCTTAAAGAAATACACCAAAAATCTAACAGTTTACTTCTGGATGGTGGTATTTTGCATAACTTTTTCTTTCTACTTTTCAGTATTTCCTTACTACAACATCCATGTACCATTTCCAGCATCAGAATATAAAAGAGCATGCATTTTAAAAAAAAAAAGTAAAAGGTAGAAACCAGGTAGCTCTAAACACTCTTGGACCCCTGGACCCATTGTTTTCTTTCCGTGATGTTTGGAAATGACACTGACCCTGTGTCTGATTCTTCAGCACAGGAGGAAACGCCGCTCCACACCTTTGGCCTCGTCCACATTGCCCCCGCAAGAGTCCGAGAAAGGCTCCTATCTGCAGACCACAGAGATCTCACTCTGGACGGTGGTGGCCGCCCTTCAGGCCGTGGAGAGGAAGATGGAGGCCCAGGCCGCGAGGATACAGAGCCTGGAGGGGCGGACGGGGACGGCCGAGAAGAAGCTGGCCGACTGCGAGAAGACGGCCGTGGAGTTCGGGAACCAGCTGGATGGCAAGTGGGCCGTGCTGGAGACCCTGCTGCAGGAGTACGGGCTGCTGCAGAGGCGCCTGGAGAACATGGAGAACCTGCTGAGAAACCGAAACTTCTGGGTGCTGCGCCTGCCGCCCGATGGCAAAGGGGAGGCCCCCAAGGTAGTCCCCTCGGGGATTAAGAGATGGGGAGCCCAGCCTTTTATTACTGAGGATTCTGAATTGCCGGCTTCTGCTTCGTAGCCGTGGCTGGTGATGCTCACGGTGCCGTGTTTGTGATTTCAGGTGCCCCGGCCACTGGAAAACGACGGAGGGTGTTTCTCCGAGCAGGAGTGGGAGACCCTGGAGGACTGGCAGAAGGAGCTCTACCGAAACGTGATGAAGAGCAACTACGAGGCCCTGGTCTCTCTGAGTACGTAGCGGGTTCTCCCTGGGGTTCTCTTCCGCGCCTCTTCCGTCCCTGGCCACGAGCTGTGACTCGGACCACGCCTGTGAGTCTAGGCGGCCGCGGCTTCCCCGTCCATCTGGGCCGGGTCGAGACCTGGGAATCTCTAGGGCCTCAGTTCACGCAGACGTTTAGAAGCGCCTTGCTGGTGTGGATTTTGGATTTCTTCTCTGTCACATGGTCAGTTCTTGACGACAGCTCTCCCTAGTAGGTAAGACGTCGTCTGCATTCTAGTGTAGCGTGGCCAGGGTTCCTCATGCTGTTTTAAAAACTTAAACTAAAAAAATAAATAAATAAAATAAAAACTTAAACTGTTTGACAAGAAATCCTTTGTTACCTGAGATGAGGCGGGCAGCGCAGGCTAACCAAAACATTTCCTTGGCGTTTGGCTAGAATTACATCCGGTCACTGTGAGTTCAGTGTCGACTTGGTGTTAATTAGAGGTGCTGCTTGGTAGATACATATCTTTGTGTATAGAATTCTAGCTTGTACTTTAGATTTTGGTAGACAAAATCTTTTAAAACTGAGGTCCGTGGAGGTGCCTGGGTGACTTCAGTCCATTAAGCGTCCAGCTTCGGCTCAGGTCATGATCTCGCGGCTGGTGAGTTGGAGCCCCGCATCCGGCTCTCTGCTGTCAGCCCAGAGCCGCTTTGGATCCTCTGTCTTTCTCCCTTTCTGTGCTCTTCCCCCCTTCGGGCACTCTCTCTCAAAAATAAACATTAAAAAAGAAAATGGAAAAGAATGTTACATAAGTGTCTCTCTCTCTGCTCCTCCCCCACTAGCACTCTCTTTCTCTCAAAAATAAATAAACATTAAAAAAAAAAAAAAAAGCTGAGTTCCGTGGAGGAATGTCAGAAAGGCCAGTGTGAGGGGCGCCTGGGTGGCTTAGTCAGGAAGCATCCAACTTCGGCTTGGGTCATGATCTCACGGTTTGTGAGTTTCAGCCTTGCATCCGGCTCTCTGCTTTCCTCACAGAGCCCGCTTCAGATCCCAGCTTCCTCTCTCTCTCCACCCCTCCCCCACTTGCTCACGCTCTCTCTTTCTCAAAAATAAATAAACATTAAAAAAAAAAAACAAACCAGGGCCAGTGTGACCGGAGCAGAGAGGGAGGTGGCAGATGAGCCAGAGAGGGGACTGCTTGACCTCAGCTGAGTTACGCATTCCAGTGGCAGTCCCCTCGACTGTCCTAGCCGGGGACCATGGCGCCTGCCTTCCCTTGCCATGTGTCAGCGGGGCTGAAATGAGATACCCTGAAAGGAAGCAGCACTTGAAACCCTGTACAAGGGAGGGCAGAGTGGTGGGGGGAGGGGAGCGGCCCCAGAGCCGGAGCACTGGAGCCACAGTAAGTAATGCGGGAGTGCAGAGGGTGGCTGCAGACTGAACAGATCTCTCGAATTGGCTCTCTTCCTGCAGTTGTCCCAAACTGCCAGGGGAAAGTGGCAAGAACCGTAGCCCTTGAGTCTTTCCAACTTTCATTCATTTATTTATTTATTTATTTATTTACTTATTTATTATGATTATTTTTAACGTCTTTATTTTGAGAGAGGCAGAGAGCAAGTGGGGGAGGGGCAGAGAGAGAGAGAGAGACACAGGATCCGAAGCAGGTTCCAGGTCCTGAACTGTCAGCACAGAGCCTGACGGCGGGGCTCAAACCCACAGACTGTGAGATCAGGACCCGGGCTGAAGTCAGACACTTAACCGACTGAGCCACCCAGACGCCCCTCTTTTCAACTTTTAATGACAACCCTCTGGCATTGGTCACCTTGTTCGTTGGCAACTGACTGGTGCTCGGTGAGCTCTACTCCTTCCTGGGCTCACACTCTGCCTCTTCCAACCCAGAGGTTCTTGGCCCGCCGGAAGAAGCAGCGGAGTTGGGCCCAGGGATGCTGGGTGACTTGGAGGATGAAGGCCCAGGTGGCGCCCACCCAGGTGAGTGGCAGCAGAATATTCCATCCCCCTCCCTGCTCCCCGCAGCCTACAGCAAGCTTTCCCACCGCCCAGCTGCCAGCATTGTCAGCAGCCTCATCCGGTATCACTTCCGTGAGGTTCCTTTATGGTTTTCAGGAGTCCGCCTGATACACGCATCTTAACTCCTTACCACTGTGGAGGTCTCACGTGTTGTGACCGTATCCGACCTCCCGCCGGCTGTGCTGTACCGAGGAGAGTACATAACCGCTCTCAGTAAATCCGCGGAAGACTGAGGCTAGGAGTGAGGCCGTCAAGGGGAGGGGCAGGCAGGGCATTGCTCCGCCAGCTGCTCTGGGGGGTGTGCAGGAAGGTGTAAGGATTGGTTTTTTTAATCATTCACATTATTTTAACAACCTTGAATTAGTATAGTTGCTGTGGTACATTTTGCCATGTTTTCATAGGAATTGAATACAAACTTGTGGACAGACTTACAGAGCTATCATTTATAACACTGTTCCAGCACAGCAGTGCTCAGATTTCCCTTCGTGAACATGGGTTTAGGTTTCCAGGTCTTAGGACCCAGACTCCTTCTCCTCCAAATTGTCCTAAGTCCCTTGATCTTGAGGTGCTTGGACTTGAGCCCTTCTCAAATTCCCCGATGTTTGTGTAGTTCTGAAGAAACCAGAAGTGCTAGAATGTGATCTTTTTTTGTTGCTCTTTCTCTTGGCAGCAGGAGGGGTTATGATCAAGCAGGAGATGCAGTACGCTCAGGAAGGCTCTGCGGATCTTCCCGGAGAATTCTCAGGCCTCGCCGAAGAGCACGCTTTCCTGAGCCCAGAGCATGCTGAACTCTGGGGCGGTCAGGGTGGTTCTGTCTTCTTGGATTCAGGCCCAGGGGACACTAGTCTGGAGGGCCCCATCCAGGGCGGTAGAGACGCTGGTGGTGGCGGCGTTCTGGGCTGCCCCCCGGGGCAGGAGCCTGGTAGGCAGGGGCCGCTGGGTCAGGAGTGCGGCCCGGGCGGAAAGCTGAAAAGGGATGCTTCTGGCCCCTATGAGTGTTCCGAGTGTCAGATCAGCTTCCGCTACAAGCAGCAGCTGGCCGCGCATCTGCACACCCACTCGGAGCCGGGTACGGCCTCGGAGCCGGAGGAGAGCCTTCGACCCCGGCCCCGGCTTCAGCCCCAGTCCAAGAGGGCCCGGCTGCACCAGTGTGACGTGTGCCTGCGGAGCTTCAGCTGCAGGGTGAGCCTGGTGATCCACCAGCGCTGCCACCTGCAGGACGCGCCCGGGGCCGGCCACTCCGTCCAGGAGAGGTTCTCGCCCAACAGCCTGGTGGCCCTGCCTGGCCACATCCCCTGGAGGAAGAGCCGGAGTTCCCTCCTCTGCGGCTACTGCGGCAAGAGCTTCAGCCACCCGTCCGACCTGGTGCGGCACCAGCGCATCCACACGGGCGAGCGGCCCTACAGCTGCTCAGAGTGTGAGAAGAGCTTCGTCCAGAAGCAGCACCTCCTGCAGCACCAGAAGATCCACCAGCGGGAGCGGGGCGGGCTGGCCCTGGCGCCCGGGAGGCCCAACGGCCTGCTCTAAGGGCGCCGGCCCCTCGTCCGGCCGGGGGGCGGAGGGGCTGGCATGGGTCCCCCCGAAGAGACACTGTGCAGAGTCAGGGACGCACTTCTTCCCGAGGGGAGTGGCGCTGATTTGCCTTCCCTTGGCCAGGCTGAGCCCGGACCCTGTTGTGAAACGTGTGGAAGAGGAGGAGCCGGGCCGCGCCTCCCCCTCCGCCTCGCCCCTGCGGGGCGGCTCTGGGTTTCTCATCCGGGCTGACACTCGTGGCTGGGGTTGGCTCTCCGAGCCTGCAGGGGCCGGTGGCTGCTGCCAGCGCCTGTCCCAGCGTCTCAGGTCTTCCCAGGCGGTCGGGCGGGGTCAGCGGAGCGAGCAGGGGCGTGAGAGCGCTCTGGGAAGCATATAACCCTCTCTTTCCTCTTCTTTTCTAGTCTCTTTGTTAATAACAAGTAGAGGAAATAATTTAAATGACCGCTTACCCTGTTCTGAAGAAACTTTTTTGGGAATTAGATTTTAGTTGATTTTAAAAAATACAGTCTGACCTTGTTTTTGAAGTTTCCAGCATTGTAGAGGTTGTTCCTGACATGGGGACTGGGCCTGCCCTCTAGGAGGGATTTGTTTATGGGGCTCTCCTCGCCCACCCCCGCTTCGCTAGGCCAGAGGCCAGGGCGCAGAGTGCCGGGCCCCTCTCATGGGGGTCCTTGGCAGTCTCACTAGGGGCCAGCTGAATGCAGAGGAGGAGCGGGGCGGGGCGGGGGCAGACCCCAGAGCCCCTGCCGAGAACACAGAGTCCCTAATGGAGCCAAGAGCATCCTGTTGCTCGGAATCCCGGTTTCTCACCGGAACCTTCTCCCTCTTCCCACCCGGCCCTTGCTGGGGCCTGCAGCCGCCCTGGGTAGGAGACTGCTTTCGTGACTTACGGTTGTCTGCCTCGTCCCTGTGGGTGTTGGAGTTTGTTCTTACTGCACCAGTTGTTTCTTGAGACTGTGTCGATGACACATTTTCCAAATTAGTCTGGGATCGACTGTTCAGAGATGGTGGGGAAAAAGCACAGCGATGCGTATTTCTCGAGAGTGTTGAATGCTTGCCTCACTGTTGTTTGGGGAGATGGGAGTGGGCTTCTGGGTCCTATATGAGTGTTCCCTTTGATGATTTGCAGTTGCCTAGAATAAAACTTGCTACTAGCAAAAAAATAAAAAAATGCTCTTGTTGGATATTTTTCACATTTTGTCAAGAATACGGAGATGGAGGGGTGCCAGTCTAGCACAGATGGGAGGAGGGCGCGTGTGAGGAGGTTCGTGGGTCCCTGTCGCGGTGGTCGAGGGCCGCAGACCGTCCGGGTGTTGGTTGTTGGAAGATGGCAGGAAGAGAGGTCAGTGAGGGAGGACATCAGGGAGTCCTGGGCAGCAGTTAGGAATGTCGGCTTGGGTGCGCATGTGGCCACGTGGGCGGTTGGTCTGAACCGTTCAGTGCCGAGTGGGGACACGTAAGGAAGTGAGTGAGGTCTGTGACAGCATTTTGTAAGAAGGCCTAGAACCCAAAGGTTACACCTCAGAGGCGCTGCAGTTGCCTAGGAGAGCCGTGAGTGGGATGTCGGCATAAAAACGAGGAAGTACAGCGGAGGCTGTGAGGTCCGGGACGGTCCTGGCAGAGAACCCGCGCAGGGGGGCGCCATGGTCAGCTGGGGGGCTCCGCTTCCTTCCTTCCCCCTACGGCGGGGAAGCCTCTGGCGCCGCTCTCCTCCGCTCCTTCTGCGGGCCCCTGCCCCCAGGCTTCGTGCACCCTGGACCTCCCTCCGTCCATCCTTGATTAGCCTTACCTGCCAGGGAGGCTCCTGGTGTGACCGGGCTTTGTCTTGCACTGTGGGGATCGGGGGGCACCTGGTGGCTTAGTCAGTTCGTGAGGTTGGGCTCTGTGCTGACAGATTCTGTATCTCCCTCTCTGACCCTCCCCCTTCTCTCGCTTTCTCTCTCTTGTCTCAAAAAAAAAAAAAAAAAGAAAACAAAAGCAGGTAAGTGTTCCCTGAGGCAGGAGAGTGATTTACAGGCATTAGGACCACAGTGATCATTGCTGAGCGCCATGTGTGAGGCACTCTTAAAAATGAACTTGGTCCTCACACAAGCCAATGTGGTGGGTACGATTTTACCCCATTTTGCACATGACCCGTGGGAAGCATTTCAGAATGCTGAAGTAACAGGTGGAGTTCGCTGGGAACCCAGGCCGCCTCGCTTCAGAGCCCACACCCTTGACCTGGGTGCTTCGGGGTGACCGTAATCAAGCACCTCGGGTCCAGGCTGGGTTCTGCGCCTTGTTACCCCAAGCTTGGGTTCTGCCCCAGCAGCGCCGGCATCCCCGGGAACTTTGTAGAAATGCAGACGCAGGCCCGCTGGTTTCAACAGGATCTCCAGGGCAGTCTCTGAACATAGGACCCTTCTTGAGTGATACAAAATGTCAGCCTTTGCCTGCTTCACCAGGTGCTGAGAAGGGAACCGGAAATGGAGCTGTCTGAGGGACAAGGATGATCAAGTTAGAAAATTTTAAATCAGCACATAAGGAAGAGTTCAGTGCCGAACATGAGTGGCTCTGACCCGTCCTGTCTCCTCCTGTTCCTGCAGGGTAGGGTCCCGGTTGTCACCCGCCTACTCTGTCCAGGAGCCTGACCACTGCCCTGCCCTTGACCACATCCTTTATGCTACCAGCGTCCTTGTCCTGGCGGTTGTATTTATTTTTCAGAGAGAGAGAGAGAGAGTGTGAGCAGGGGAGGGGCAGAGAGAGAGGGAGACACAGAATCCGAAGCAGGCTCCAGGTTCTGAGCTGTCAGCACAGAGCCCGACGTGGGACTCGAACCCACAAAATGTGAGACCATGACATGAGCTGATGTCGGCCTGGCTCCACACTGTCCGCACAGAACCCAACTTGGGGCTTGAACTCACAAATCACAAGATCGTGACCTGAGCCACCCGGGCACCATGAGGGTGACTTTTGAACTGGACCTAGAAGGATGGGGCCCCCGGGGGGCTCGGTTGAGCATCCAACTCTTGGTTTCAGCTCAGGTCACGATCTCACAGTTCATGAGTTTGAGCCCTACTTTGAGCTCCATGCTGACAGTATGGAGCCTGCTTGGAATTTCTCTCTCTCTCTCTCTCTCTGTCCTTCCCTACTCATTCTATCAAAAAAAAAAAAAAAAAAAGGGAAGAAGGAGATTCTTGGAGCACATAAGCAAAAAAGGAGACATTATAGGGCATGTACAAAGGGTCTGGCTGCAGGGTGGGCTGTAAGAAGGGAAATAGTGGGGATGTGGTTGGAAAGAGAGGCTGCAGTCAGGCTAAGGACTTGGGATTTTGTTGACTTCGCAACGGCGAGCTCAGCATTTGAGCAAAGAGGTGACGTCATTCTAGCTGTGATTTGGGAATATTAATGTAATGAGTGTTACATCATGGGGGCTGGGTGTTTAGTTTTGTTTCTTTTTGGTTGGGGTAGGGTGATCTGTTAGGTTTCTGAGACCAACAAGAGCCAATGAAGACCTGACTGGGTACAGCTGCTGTGGGAAGAGGGACAGACAAGGATGGATGGACAAGATCGCCAAGGCAGAGTCAACAGGGTGTGATGCTTTTGAAGACAGGGACCAGACTCCACGGGTCTGAGTGCCAGGGCTCTCTGCACACACATGCGCGCTCCCCACATCGGTGGAACGAACATGTGTATAACGGGTATTCCCAGAATAGGGAGGTCCGTATCGTCTAAACTAGGGAAGGCTCCCCAGAGGAAGGGGAGTTGTTCATACTTCCGATCTCCCTCTGCTAATATTTCCCTTCCTAATGCTTTATAATTCTGGGTGGGTCCAGTTCCTAATCTAAGTTACGTGCCAGGAAATAGAGTGGGGGGGGGCAGCACAGGAATTCTCTTTCCGAGCCGCCCCTACCCCTTGGATGGGAATGTTTCAGTGGGTCAGGAGGAGAGGCCTGATGACACCTGCTGCAGAGTGACCTGCACCTTGGCAGAGACGTTAATAACTAAGGATGCGGGTAACTGCACAAGGGGCTCCTGGGTGGCTCAGTCGGGTAATCATCCGACTCTTGATTTAGGCTCAGATCATGATCTGGTTCGTGGGTCTGAGCGCTACGTTGGGGTCTGCGCTGACAGCATGGAGCGTGCTTGGGATTCTCTCTCCCTTTCTGTCTCTGCCTCTCTCTGTCAAAATTAAATAAATAAAAAATAAGCTGAAAGAAAGCTACACCGGACTGGTCTGCTCACTAAACCACATCATGGCGTAAAGTTTCTGTGCTTTTTGTTTAATATATTTATAAAATCAAGAGCTTGGGAATGGGAGGCAGCTGTGGGACCTGATAAACAAGGCAGTGGTCCTCACAGCGTGATGGCCGTGTCCGTAGAATCAGCGCCACGGGGGAACTAGTTAGAAGAGCAGGTTCTGGGGGCGCCTGGGTGGCTCAGTCGGTTAAGCCTCCAGCTTCGGCTCAGGTCAGATCTCACGTTCGTGGGTTCGAGCCCCGCGTCAGGCTCTGTGCTGACAGCTAGCTCGGAGCCTGGAGCCTGCTTCCGATTCTGTGTCTCCTTCTCTCTCTGCCCCTCCCCCTCTCATGCTCTGTCTCTCTCTGTATCAAAAATAAATAAAACATTAAAAAAAAAAAAGAGCAGGTTCTGGCCACCGCACCCCCACCAAGCCTCAGACTTGGACACTCTGAGACAGGGGCCCAGCAGTCTGCGTTTTAACACGCATGCCAGGGGAACCTGATGCCTACTAAAGGCTGACGACCACTGACTTACAGAAACTTTCCAAAAATGTAAGAGCTGTCAAAAATTAGAGCACTCTTCCCCGAACACAGCATGTCCATTTTCCAGACTCTTTCTCTTTGCATTGGACATTCATTCTTATTTTATAAGATCACAACTTACCAGGATTTTATAATCCTTCATACTTTTGTCTCACCCACCCCTGATGAGATGCTAAGGATGCTTTAATGTTTTCAGCACACATTTGCAAATTATTAGGTTGGGTTATTTCAACAAAGATCTGCACAATGAATGATGCCATATATTGATTTGATTTCTTACTAAAATAACACTTACTGAAGCGCCTGGGTGGCTCAGTTGGTTAAGCATCTGACTTTGGCTCAGGTCATGATCTCACAGTTCACCGGTTGGAGCCCCGCATTGGGCTCTGTGCTGACAGATGGAAGCCTGGAGCCTGCTTCGGATTCTGTGTCTCCCTCTTTCTCACTGTCCCTCCCCCGCTTGTGCTCTCTCTCAAAGGAACATTAAAAAAAAATAAATAACACTTCCTAAAAAAATAAAAATAACACTTCCTAAGCTTGCCCCAATTCCCAGGGGTGCACCTTATTTGGAGAAAGTATCAGTTTCTTTACTGTGGGTCAGTTGACCACACTTTTGCTTGGATCAAATATATGGGCAAATAATTTTCTCTCCTCCCTCCAAAAACAGGAAATACTAAAAAAAGAAAGAAAGCTGCAGAGTAATTTCTAGTGGGAACTGTTTTCCGACTTGAACAAAAACTAGGATGAATGGGAAATGCAGAAAAGATAGAAAATAAAAGTTTAACTGCGTAAGCACATTTTACTTTATATTCGGTGGTTAACTAGATGAGGAAAATGGGGCTCAGACTGGTTTATTCAAGATGTGTCAGGGCCTGTGTTAGCGTTGGATTTACTCTGGCTGCCCACCCAGCCCGGAGTCAAAGCCACAGAAGATCCCCGGTTGGTGGCTGATGGGCAAGTGAAGGCTGGGTGTGGCACAGAAGGCTCCAGAGAGCTCTGCAAAGCATGCCGGAGCTGACCGAGTGTTGGCTGGAAGCAGGCCCCAGGGAAGGAGGAGGAGACCCAGGATTCCCAGAGGGGTTTTGGGGAAGGGAGGGAGAGCTTTTTTCTTTTTTTTAGTGAAATAATTTTTTCCTGAGGTCTTTCTATTTGTTCGGGAAAACGAAACAAGTAGTTATCCGTCCCGCCCTACCCCACTGCTGGGCAAAACGTGTCTACCCAAACGAATAGTCACTTTGGATCCATTAGAGGTGTTAAAATGGTAAATCTACATACACTTCGGATTCCCCGCTGAGCACTGTCCTGCCTCCCCCACACAGAGGAAAACTCCCACATTTTCTTAGAGTCTTGAAAGCTTGTTTCATCAGCAGCCTGATCCGATTCTCCCAACTGGGACGCTGGGGCCGCAGCGTCCTAGAGGGGGGTTAGGGGCCACGGCTGCGTCCACCAAGCGGCTCCTGCACGCGGGTCGCGCCCCCTTCCGGCTGGAGCCCGGCCGGAGGGGCCCG
>NC_043701.1:6488417-6508116 GCF_006229205.1 Suricata suricatta | reverse complement strand
TTCCGGGCTGACCGCCAGGGCGGCCCGAAGCGGCAGGCGGGGCCGCGGGCGCTGGCCGGGCGGCCCCGACGGCGGAGGACAGGCTTGCGAGTGACAGGCCTCGCGTTAGAACGGAGTGGCTGTTCCCCCGTCCATTGTCACCCCGGCGGCACGCGCGGCGGGCAGGGTCGCCGGCCCCGTCCCATGTGGCTCCGACAGCCACGGAGTCCGAGGGAAGAGACCGGCCCAAGGTGACTCGCCTAGTCGTGGCCGCGGCCCGACGTCTGGGCCGGGACTTTGGAATGACACGTCCTCGGATGTACCCGGTGCTCTACTTTTATTTAAGAGACAGGCATTGAATGCTGTTCACCAGAGGGATGGGATTGTAGGTAGATTTTTCTTTCTACCACTGCATGTTGCATTAGATTATTTGGACTTTTTTTTTTTTTTTTTTTTTTTAGAATTTTGGCCGATAATGCGCAGTATGCCCAATGCGAGAAAAGAATCCTGTGGCTATTTTTGACACACCAGAAAAACCACTTGCGAACAGAGCTCAATAAATAGCTTCTACTATTATTAATGTATCTCAGTGAAGTTTTTGGAACGTTGATGTTTGTGGATCCTTTCTTTTTTATTTTTAAAAATAAAACAAAATTTTAATGCTTTATTTTTGAGAGAGAGAGAGAGACAGACAGAGACAGAGAGACCGTGTGAGCAGGGGAGGGTCAGAGAGAGAGAGAGAGAGAGAGACACACACACACACACACACACACACACACACACACACACACACACAGAGAGAGAGAGAGAGAGAGAGAGAGAGAGAGAGAGAGACAGAATCCGGAGACAGGCTCCAGGCTCTGAGCTAGCTGTCAGCACAGAGCCAGACCTGAGGCTCGAACCCACTAAGCGTGAGATATGACCTGAGTGGAAGCTGGTCGCTTAACTACCTGAGCCACCCAGGTGCCCCCATGGATCCTTTTAAAGGAGGAATTTCCTTTCATCCTCCCCTCTTCTTTAGGAAGTTCGGTGTGGCTTCCCTTAGGGTTCCCTGAGTGCAGGGGAGAGAAGAGGGTAGGAGTACTGTAGTTTGTGGCTGTTTCCCTGGGGAGGGGGGAGTCCCCCGTTTTTGTAGCTACACTAGTGACAGCAGCCCCCCCCCCCCAAGCCCAGGGCCACTCCTTCAGAATTCTCTCGGGCCATTCCTCCCCACTCACTCCTTTCCCGCTGTCCTCTCACGGTACCTGAGATTCCCGAGAAACTGCCCACACAGGACAGATTTGCCCTCCAACTCTTCTTAGCCCATCGTATCCTGTTTATCTTGACTATTTGTGTCCAGAAGTCTTCTCCTGGGGAAGGAAGACCCACATCATTTTTTCTGCATTCCCACCTTGCACCTTTCCAATGACAGGGGTTGAGTAACTGTAACTGAATGAATGTTGTTGAATTGTGTCGTCATTCGTCAATTCGGTATTAGCTGAGCATCCGCAGTGAGAGGGCCGCTCTTTCTAGAAGCCGGAAATACAACTGGGAATCACAGACCCATTCTCGGGAGCTCATGCTCTGGGGGAAACAAACCGTAACACGGGCAGATAGATGGCGTGGAATCATCTGGATTATTAGTGCTGTGAAAGGGACTCCGGGGCCTCTTTTAGATGTGTTAGTCGGTGAAGGGCTCTGGGAAGCTTTGAGCTGGAGCCTTAAAGATGAGAGGAAGCCAGATGCAGAGAGTTGCAGAGAGAGCTAAAGCAGACACGGAGGAGGGTCATGTGTCCTAGGAACCCAAGGAGCCCGGGGCGGCTGGAGTGTAGTAAGTTAATCAGAGCAGAGAGGCAGGCTGAGGTCTGAGTTTAGATTCTATTCTAAGTACGCTGGGAAGCTATTGAAGAGCTCTGAGCAGGGGACCTAAAGGGTCTAGCCTGTGGTTTTTAAAGCTTCCTGACTGCTCTGTGGGAAGTGTACTGAGGAGAAGGTGAATGGGGGAAGTTAGACAGCATGGCAGCGGCTTGGACTAGGTGATGGCAGTGGAGAAAGAGGGAGGGAAGGGGGCGGGTTTGGGAGGATTGTGGAAGCCCAGCGGAGAGGACTTGATGGTGGTCTGACCATGAAGGATGAGTGAAATGGAGGAGTAAGAGGCCAGTTCATGCTTCCAACAAGGCTTTTAGCGCCGTGGACTGGCACCGGGCCCTTGCACGTGCTCCGGGAAGGCTTGTGCACCAGGTCCTGAGCTAAAGCACTTGAGACACTCTTTTCCAAGGTGCTGAAGGATGATGAAATGAAAGAGGTGGAGAAAAAAGCTCCTGGGAACTGTCTCATGCTGTGTCCCTGAGCCAGAGCCGTTGTCATCATCACCATCATCATCATCGTCGTCTTAGCTGCGCCAGACCGACACGGGACTCACACATATTGCGTATTTAACACGTGCTGGACATTGTACCAAGTGCTTTCAACAAAGATTGTGTCGTTAATTCTCACAATCCCACCACATGAGCACTATTACTGTTCCACTTTCTAGATGCAGAAGTGAAGTTGAAAGGTGTGTAAAAACCTTGCCCAAAGTCAGCCAGCTTGCAAGTGGGCGGAGTCGCCAGTTGCACCCAGTCTCTCCGCAAACCTCATGTCCTCTGTGCTTTAAAGCCTGTCCCTTCATTGGCACAGGAGGAGACTGAGACCCTAGGTGGGAGTCACCTGAGACGGCAGATACTTTCTGTCCTTGGACATGTTTTTCCTTCTGTTTCCCACTTGCTAACACCTTGGTCCAGCCAGTATTTCCTGTCCCTGAGGCTACGCTCCTAACTGATGTCCGTCCCTCCCACACTGCTGCCTGGCCAGCCCTCGGGATCCTAGACCGTGCTTTATCAGGGCAAGTGTCATTGTGAGGCTTCTTTCAGAAGTACGCATTTGGATTGTATCATTTTTTTTAATGTTTTATGTATTTATTGAGAGAGAGAGCATGAGCAGGAGAGGATTAGAGAGAGGGGGAGACAGAGAATCTGAAGCAGGCTGCAGGCTCTGAGCTGTCAGCACAGAGCGCAACGTGGGGCTCGAACCCATGAACTGCGAGATCATGACCTGAGCTGAAGTTGGACGGTCAACCCACTGAGCCACCCAAGCGCCCCTCTATCATTTTTTCTTATGTTTTTTTATTTTATGGGAGAAAATGCATAGATGTGGCAGGGTAGGGCAGAGAGAGAGAGGGAGAGAGAGAATCCTAAGAAGGGTCTTCACTGTCAGTGCACAGCCCTACTTGGGGCTCTATCCCATGAACTGTGAGATCATGACCTGAGCTGAAATCAAGAGTTAGAAACTCAACCCACTGAGCCAGCCAGTCTCCTCTATGGTATAATTGTGACACCATCTCCCCTTTCTTGTGTGGACAGGCTCCAGAGAAGGACAAGCAAACAGGGGACGAAAGCCCTTTGACACCTTCTCTGTCACCCAAGCCAGCTCCTGAGAAGAGCTCATACCTGTACTCCACGGAGATCACACTGTGGACGGTGGTGGCCGCCATTCAGGCCTTGGAGAAGAAGGTGGACTCCTGCTTGAGCCGGTTGCTGACTCTGGAGGGGCGGACGGGCACGGCCGAGAAGAAGCTGGCCGACTGCGAGAAGACGGCCGTGGAGTTCGGGAACCAGCTGGAGGGCAAGTGGGCCGTGCTGGGGACCCTGCTGCAGGAGTACGGGCTGCTGCAGAGGCGCCTGGAGAACATGGAGAACCTGCTGAGAAACAGAAACTTCTGGATCCTGCGGCTGCCGCCGGGCAGCAAGGGGGAGGTCCCCAAGGTATTCCCTCGGGCACCCGGGGCTGGGGCTACTCAAGGGGCCGTGCCTGTCAGTGTGTGGGTGAGCACGTGATGCTGTGGTTCCAGGTGCCCGTGACCTTTGATGACGTGGCCGTGTATTTCTCTGAGCTGGAGTGGGGCAAGCTGGACGAGTGGCAGAAGGAGCTCTACAAGCACGTGATGAGGGGCAACTACGAGATGCTGGTGTCCCTGGGTAAGGCTGCGTCGGTGGGGATCTGAGTCTGTGTCTGTAGATCGGCCTCCAGCAGGGCAGTCTCTGTCTTTTCTCGTGTCTCTCCCTCTCTGTGGGCAGCCGGGTGGCAGGCGTCCAGTCCTGACCCAGCTCTCCTTCCATTCTGTATGCAGATTATGCCATCTCCAAACCGGATATCCTAACCCAGATGGAGAGGGGAGAAGAGCCTTGTCCCGCCGGCCTGTGGGGCCATGAGGAGGGGACTGATAGAGAAGCAGCACGGCCCAGGAGGCCACGCCCTGGTGAGTGGGGGCGAGGGGGGGGTGGGTATACCGAATCGGAGCCCTGCCCTCCCGACGGGCTTTCCAGACGTGCTGTGAGGCCAGGAAGGGCACAGGCCCTTTTACCAAATGGCGCCCACTCGATCCTAGCCAGCCTGGTCACAGGCCAGGGGCGGGCTTTCACCTCAGAGCCATATGGCTTCTGCTTCTGAATGAAGGGGCCGGCGGTGCTGGCGTCGTGTGCTGGGTGATCGTGAGGACTCTGGGGCAGATGCAGAGTAAGGCACACGTGTGCTGAGAACCGTGGCAGTGGGGCTTACGCCTGACCGTGACCCCGCTGGCGTCAGTACCGTTGCTGGCCTTCCACCTCTGCTCCCGGGTGTCACCTGCGTCTGTGCGGCCTGTCATGTACTGCCTTCCCTTTGTGGAGGTGGCCTCTCAGGACGGCCAGGGCAGGCATCATCTGGCCAGCTGGTGCGGTGTAGGACAGTGGTTCCAATGTTCGTAGCATCCCTGAACCTTCTGGGAGGGTTTTTTTTTTTTTTTTTACTAAAATTAAAAAAATAAATGACAACAGAAGAGTAAGTGAGCCCCCAAACGATAGTCACACACATTCAGCAGCGATCAGGAGTTCGCCACGTTGGCTTTATCTGCCTCTTTCCTTCCTTCCTCTGAACATAAACACCACAATACCACGGTCACAGCCCGCAGATCAGGATCTCATCCCTAGTTCGTGTTCTGATTTCCCCAGCCCGCTCCAAAATACTTTCTCTAGGTGTTGGACCCGAAGTTTAGTCTACCAAAGTCCACAAATTGTATTCGGTTTATAAAAAGTCTGTTGAAAAGCCTGGGAAAGCCTCCCCCGCCGTTTGGCAGCTTTGTTTGGAGGTAACTTGCCAAATCATTCATGTGCACCTCCATCCGTGCTTGTACTGTGTTCACGGTTTTTAGACCATCACCACCGTCCGTCTTTAGAACCTTCTGGTCTACGAAGAGAAACCTGTAGTTGTTAGCGTTTCCCTCCCTTTGCCCCCCAGGCCGAGGCAGCTCCTGACCTGCTCTCCATCTCTGTAGCTTTGCCCCTTCTAGACGGTTCTCATAAGTGGAGTCCTCCTGTGTGTGATCTTCTGTCTCCCTGCTTTCTGAGCTTGTGTTGGAGGCTCACCCACCTCCTGCGCAGTCTCCCGACCCAGCAGTATTCCGCCGGACGGACGCACGTGCCTGACACGTTCTGTTGCTCCACCCTTCAGCTGATGGACCGTCCCCCCCCACCCCCCCCCTTTAACAGCATTTATTTGTTTGACCTTTGACATTTGTGTGTTTAATAGTTTTTTTTTAAGTTATTTATTTTGAGAGTGAGAGAGCACATGCACGTCAGAGCCTTGGAAGGGCAGAGAGAGAAGGAGAGAGAATCCCAAGTGTCAGTCCAGTGCCCGACGCGGGGCTCGATCTCCTGAACCGTGAAATCATGACCTGAGCCAAAGTGAGGAGTCAGGCGCTTAACTGGGACACCTGGGTGGCACAGTCGGTTAAGTGTCCAATTCAGCTCAGATCATGGTCTCCCAGTTCATGAGTTCAAACCTCGCCCTTGCCCCTGTGCGCTCTCTCAAAAAGAAATACACATTAAGAAAAAAAAAAGGGTCAAGCACTTAACCAACTGAGCCACACAGGTGCACCACATCATTTACCTTTTTAAATGCCACTATTTCCCATCTTTTGGATTTGGTGTTGTTTATTGTTCTTCTGGTTTTCACATTTCCTATAAACTAGTAGATCAGGAGGCTTATTTAGAGTCAGGTGGCATCTTAGGGCAGGACTACATGCAGCAGAGGTGGTGCTGTGTGCTCACCGCTACACGTCAGGGACACGCCTGGCCTGCCTGCTTCCCAGCCGTCATCAGCCTTACCCTTCTCTTCTTCTTCTTCTTCTTTTTTTTTTTTTTAATGTTTTTATTTATTTTTGAGAAAGAGAGAGAGAGAGAGACAGCATGAGCAGGGGAGGGTCAGAGAGAGAGGGAGACACAGAATCCGAAGACAGGCTCCAGGCTCTGAGCTGTCAGCACAGAGCCCGACGCGGGGCTCAAACCCACAAACCGTGAGATCATGACCTGAGCCAAAGTTGGACGCTTAACTAACTGAGCCACCCAGGCACCCCTTACCCTTCTCTTCTAAAGATCACTGTCACCTTCTTACCTAATGACTTCAGAAGCCATTAAACATTATTGCCCAGATTTGTTATTCCATTAGGGTCTGTGAAATGGTGAAAATCCGTCCTACTTATGCACTCAGTAGCTGAAATTGTTTTGTAAAGAGTAATTTCCCGAATCAAGTCCTTTAGTTCCCCTGAAATACAGTCTGTATGGAAAAGGCAGGATAGATGCTTAATTCTTTTCCTTCATCATTTTTCAGAATGAAGAGCTACTGCCTTAGAAACCAGCAAAGGTGACCAATACTTGAGTTTTAAAAATTATTATTATTATTATTATTATTATTATTATTATTATGAGTTCGTAGACTGTTGAATATATATGCCAATCCTTTGCAGCTATTACTTTTTGTGCTTAAATTGTCCCATCTTTAGCTCATGGAAGCCCCCTTACGTTGGCCCTTAGGTCATTTTGGGGTGACTTCAGTGGCTTTCAGTTACCATAAGATATTCTAGAATCATCTACTGTATTTCCTGCCCTAGACCTGGAATGCAGATTTCTCCATGGAGTTTTAATTCCTTTCAGTGATGAATGATATTTGGAGACCACAATATAAGTGCTAGTAGTGGCTAATTTTTGGCATGACTTCTAAACCTTTTCAGAAAATGTGTGGGGTTTTTGTTTGTTTTTTGAGAAAATAGCTATTTTTGTAAAGAAAACAATCATGAATTCATAGTGATATATTTTTTTTAAATGTTTAATGTTTTATTTATTTTTGATACAGAGAGAGACAGAGCATGAGAGGGGGAGGGGCAGAGAGAGAAGGAGACACAGAACCGAAAGCAGGCTCCAGGCTCTGAGCTAGCTGTCAGCACAGAGCCTGACGCGGGGCTCGAACCCACGAACGTGAGATCTGACCTGAGCCGAAGCTGGAGGCCCAACCGACTGAGCCACCCAGGCGCCCCTCATAGTGATATTTCTAATTCAAATTTAATGTTCTTTGATCTTATATTTGTATCTCACTTTTACATGGAAATCTTAATTCGATTTTTGGTTGAAGCCTGAGATTTTTTTTTGTAGCTCATTTTGTTTTCTGAATGTATTCCATTCAGGACGTATAGCCAAAATAATGCCTTTTATTTTATTATTTATTTATTTATTATTAAATCATTTTTTTTAATGTTTATTTATTTTTGAGACAGAGAGAGACAAAGCATGATCAGGGGACAGGCAGAGAGAGGGGGAGACACAGAATCTGAAGCAGGCTCCAGGCTCTGAGCTGTGAGCACAGAGCCCAATGCGGGGCTCGAACCCACAAACTGTGAGATCATGACCTGAGCCAAAGTCGGATGCCTAACTGACTGAGCCACCCAGGCGCCCCAAAACAATGCCTTTTAAAGTCACTTGAGATAATTATTTTCTCTATGTAGTTATGTCATCAACTTGATACAGTTAAGTTCATTTGTTTCTATTTATTTAGAAATAGGTCTTTACTTTCTGATGTAACATTTTGAATATGTAAGGCTATTATGTTTGCAAAGTCATATTGGTTTAACAGGATACATTCAGGGAAGTCTTATTTCCATCTTTGTCCCCTCTTTGTCCCTATAGATAACCATTTGTAGTAGTTTCTTGTTTATATTTCCAGGGTTTCCTTTTGAAAAGACCAGTAACACAGAGATACATCTGTTTGCACCCCAGCCCCCGTCTTCTACAATCTACCCTGGAGACCACATGCGTCCGTGGAGACCTTTCTCCTTTCTTTTGTGGCACAGAATGTTCTGTGGCGTGATATGTCACAGTCTGTCTACCCAGTCCCCTCTGGTGGACCTCTGGGTATTTCCAGTGTTTTACTCGTGGAAACAATGCTGTAGCGACTATGTTATGCATAAGGCAATTTGTATTTTTGCCAGTGTAATTTTTTTTTAAATTTATTTTTGAGAGACAGAGAGAGACAGAGCAGGGGAGGGGCAGAGAGAGACACACACACAAAATCGGAAGCAGGCTCCAGGCTCTGAGCTGTCAGCACAGAGCCCGACATGGGGCTGGAACCCACGGACTGTGAGATCATGACCTGAGCCGAAGTCGGAGGCTCAACCGACTGAGCCCCCGGGCGCCCCGCCAGTGTATCTTTGGGGTAGATTCCTAGGAGCCGCGCTGTGGGGTCAGAGGTAAAGGCACATGTAAAATTGCCAGAACTTATCACCAAATACCCATCCTTTGGGCTCGTACCATTCACATCTCCCTGGGTGTTGTGACCGCCTCCTTCCCCACCGGCCCCGCGAGCAGAGAATGTGGTCAGACTTGTAGAACGTTTGTCTGCCCAATAGGTAAGAAGTATGTCAGTATAGTTGTGTGATGTTTTGTTTTTTTTAAAATAACAGCTTTATTAACTCCCCATACAACTCACCCATTTAAAGTGTACAGTCCAATGGTTTCTGGCATATTCATAGATACGGGCAACCAGCAAACACCGTGGTCAACGTTATAAAACTTCCATCACCTCAGACACAAACCCAGTACCCTGCAGCTGTCACCCCCAACACTTTCCAACCCCCCCCCCAGCTCTAAGCAACGACACACGTTTCGGACTATACACTTGTCTTGCCTGGACATTTCATATAAATGGAATCTTATAAAGTACAGTCTTTTGACTCTGGCTTATTTCCCTTAACATAATGTTTTCAAGGTTCATCCATGTTGTACTGTGTATCCGTATTTCACTTCTGTTTTCTTTTGTCTTTTTCGTATTGTGGTCAAATACGTGTAACGTAAAACTTATCATCGTTGCCATTTTTGGGTGTGCCGTTCGATGGCATTAAATACGTTCATGATGTCATGCAGTCATCACCTCCATCATCTCCAGAACTCTCTTCAGCTTGGAAAACTGTAAAACTGAAACACTGCCCCCACTAAACAGTGACCCCTCCTTCTGCCCCCGTCCCCAGGCCCCCGGCGACCACAGCGCTACTTTCCGTCTCTGTGATTCTGTCTCCTCCGAGTCGCGTACATCTGTGGAATCATACAGCATTTGTCTCTTTGTGACTGGCTTATGTCACTTACCATATGGCCTTAAGGTTCACCCATGTTGTAGCCTGTGTCAGACTTTCTTCCCTTTTCTGAGTCCAAATAATATTCTGCTGTAGGTGTGGAGTTTGCTTGGCTGTTCATCCCATCGATGGACACTTGGGTTGTTTCTGTGTTTTAGCTGTTGTGAATGACACTGCTGTGATCGTGCCTGTACAGATGCCTCTTAGAGACTCTGCCTTCAGTTCTTTTTGGCGTATACTTCTAAGTGGAGTTGCTGGATAATATGGTAATACTGTTTCTAATTTTTTGAGGACTGTCACACTGTTTCCACAGCGACTGTACCATTTTATATTCTCACCTACAGTGTGCCAAGGTTCCAGTTTCTCTGTGTTCCTACCAACACTTGCTATTTTCTGTTGTTGTTGTTTTTTTTTAATAGTAGCTATCATTTCCCTGATGATGAGTGATGCCAGGCATCTTTTCTAAAAAAATTTTTTTAATGTTTTATTTATTTTTGATACAGAGAGAGACAGAGCCTGAGAGGGGAAGGGGCAGAGAGAGAAGGAGACACAGAACCGGAAGCAGGCTCCAGGCTCTGAGCTAGCTGTCAGCACAGAGCCCGACGCGGGGCTTGAACCCACGAATGTGAGATCTGACCTGAGATGAAGTCAGAGGCTTAACCGACTGAGCCACCCAGGCGCCCCGGTCTTTTCACGTGCCTGTTGGTCTTTCGTATAATCTTCTTTGGGGAAATGCCTGTTCAGGTCATTTGCCCGTTTTTGAGTCAGATTGTTTTTCTGTTACTGAGGTTTTGTTTTTTTTTTAGTTTTTTTTTTTTTTTTACGTTTACTTATTTATTTTGAGAGAGAGAGAGAGAGAGAGAGAGAGAGAGAGAGAGAGAGAGAGAGAGAACACCATTGGGGGAGGGGTACAGAGAGAAGGGGCAAAGGATCCCAAGTGGGCTCTGTGCTGACAGCAGAACTTGAACTCACGAGCTTGTGGGGCTTGAACTCATGAGCTGAGAGACCATGACCTGAGCCAAAGTCGGATGCCCGACCAGCTGAGCCCTGAGCCACCCAGGTGTCACATCTGTTACTGAGTTTTAAGAGCTCTCTACATATTCTGTGTATTAACACCTTGCCGGATATGTGACTTGCAAATATTTTCTCCTGTTCTGTGGATTGCCTCTTAACTCTATGGTATGTTTTGATGCACATATTTAAAAAATTTTTAGGAAGTACTCTTTGTCTATTTTTTTTTTCTTTTGTTACCTGTGCCTTTGGTGTCATATCCAAGAAATCCCTGCCAAACCCAATGGCCTGAAGCTTTTGTCACATGTTTTCTTCTAAGAGGTTCATATTTCAGGTCTTATATCTAGATGTTTGATTCATCGTGAGGTGATTTTTGTATATGGAGTTGGATAAGGATCCAACTTTATTCTTTTGCGTGTGGATGTGCAATTTTTCCAGCACCATTTGTTGAAAAGTCCTTTCCTGGTTGAATGGTCTTGGGGCCCTTCTCAAAATTCTTTTGACCACATACGTGAAGGTTTATGTCTTGGTTCTCTGTTTATTTATTCTGTGTGTGCCAGGACTTCCACGCTGTTTGGATTACTGTGGCTGCATAGTAAGGTTTAAAATCAGGAAGTCTTTCAACTTTGTTCTTTCTTCTCAGTATTATTTTTGCTATTTGGGGTCCCTTGAGACTCCATATGAATTTTAGGATGGGTTTTTCTATTTCTGTAAAAAGTGTCATTGAAGCTTTGATAGAGATTGTGTTGAATCTGTAGATCAGTTTGGTAGTATTGACACCATAATATTTCTTTTTAATTAAAAAAATTCCAATTTAAAATACTTTAAAAATTATTTAATATAATTTATTGTCAAATTGGTTTCCATACCACACTCAGTGCTCATCCCAATAAGTACCCTCCTAAATGCCCATCACCCACTTTCTCCCCTTTCCCCCACCGTTGACACCGTAATATTAAGTCTTCCTGTCCATGAACAAGAAATGTTTACATTTATATATGCCTTTAATTTCTTAATGCAGTGCTTTTTAAATGTTCATTTGTGTATGTATGTATTTAGAGAGACAGCACCCGTGAGCCTGGGAGGGGCAGAGAAAGGGAAAGAGAATCCCAAGCCGGCTCCGTGGTGTCAGTGCAGATCCCCGCGTGGAGCTGGATCTCATGAACTGTGAGATCATGACCTGCGCTGAAATCCAGAGTCAGGTGCTCACCTGAGTGACCCAGGCGCCCCCCTTTCCGCAGTGTCTTGTAGTTTTCCCTGGAAAAGTCTTTCACCTCCTTGGTTAGGATATTCCTGAGTGTTTCATTCTTTCTGATACTGTTGTTAAGGGGAATTGTTTTTGTAATTGCTCAAATTGTTCATTACTAGTGCATAGAAATGCAGCTGATTTTTGTATGTTGACTTTTGTCCTGCTAATTTGCTGAATTCATTTGTAGTTCTTACAGTTTTTTGTGGAATCTTTAGGGTTTTCTGCATATATCATCTCTGAACAGATAATTTTACTTCTTCCTTTGCAATCCGGATGTTTTTTATTTCTCTTTCTTGCTTACTTGCTCTGGTTAGAATTTCCAGTCCTTTGTTGAGTAGGTGGTTAAAAAGTAGACATTTTTGCCTTGCTCCTAATCTTAGAGGAAAAGCTTTCATTCTTTGACCATTGAATATGATGTTCACTGTGGGTTTTTCCTCTATGGCTTTTATTATGTTGAGATAGTTTCTTTTTTTGTTGTTGTCACGTATTTATTTATTTATTTTGAGAGAGAGAGAGCAAGCAAGCATGAGTGGGGGAGGAGCAGAGCGAGAATCCCAAGCAGGCTCCATGCTGTCAGTGCAGAGCTTGATGTGGGCCTTGATCTCCGCAAACCGTGAGATTATGACCTGAGCTGAGATCAGGAGTGAGATGCTTAATCGGCTGAGCCGCCCAGGTGCCGAGATCATTTCTTTCTGCTCTAGCCTCTTGATTGGTTTTCTCATGCAAGGCTGTTGACTTTTTTCAGATGCTTTCTTGGCATCAATTGAGAGGATCATGGGGTGTTAATATGGTGTAGTCCATCGATCTAGTTTCATATGTTGAACCAACCCTGCATTCCAGGAATAAACTCCACTGGTCATGCTGTTTAATCCTTTTAATCTGCTGATTTTGGTGTGCTGGCATTTTGTTGAGGATTTTTGCATCAGTGTTCATAGGGATATTGGTCTAAAGTTTTCTTGTAGACTTTGGTTTTGGCAACAGTGTATTTAAAAAAAATTTTTTTAATGTTTATTTTTGAGAGGAAATGAGAGAGACAGAGTGTGCACGGGGAGGGGCAGAGAGAGAGAGGGAGACACAGAATCTGAAGCAGGCTCCAGGCCCTGAGCTGTCAGCACAGAGCCTGATGCAGGGCTTGAACTCACAAACCGCAAGAGCAAGACTTAAGCCGTAGCTGGACGCTTAACCTACTGAGCCACCCAGGCGCCCCATGCAACAGAGTATTTTTAGTGGTACCTCTCTTATATGAGTGTGGTTGAGTATCTTTTTATTTTTTTATGGGCCATTTAAATTTCTTATTTCATGAACTCTTTGTTCATCCCTTTTGCCCTGGGAAGCTTTTGTTAAAATGCATACTTCCTCGGCCTACCCAGGAGTCAGTGATGAGTCTTAGGTGCTTCCAAGGGGGACCTTCTGCATCAGCCTGATCTAGGACTCATGATTGGGAGCTACCAGTGTACTGTTCTGAGCTAGGAGTTCCCAAAACCCAGATCCTTGGCTCTGCTCTGCCATGACCTGTCTGATACTATCGTGCAAGTTACTGTGCTGTCCCTTTTCCTTGTCTTTTAGCCACGAATGGTCAGTGAAGTCCCCTGCATTATCATAACGTGGGTTTGACTTGATGCCCCTCAGTCCCAGGGACAGCAGGTAGCCATTCCTCAACTCCCACCACCTGGGGGCCCCTGTGTTGTCCCTAGCATCCCTGATTTGCATTCTCCAGGCCTCCTTCCACATCCAGAGCCTGTCAGTCCTGCCCAGGAAGAGCCAAATGAAGGGCAGGCCCCAAAGCACCAGCAAGTCTCAGAAGCAAGGACAGCCCTAGCTGGAGCGAGCACTGGTGAGTGAGGGCTTCCGGGCAGCGGTGTGGACAGCACCTCCACCGCAGTCCCAGACAGGCGGTGATGGGGACACGTGCTAATGCTGGAGGGTGGGAGGGGTGGCAGGGACCAGGCTGCCTGGAAAGGGGGCCCCTGAGACAGGCTTCAGAGGGAGAGTAGATGTGGGCTGGGAACCAAGGGCATTTTCAGCAGGAGAAGATGGTCTGAGCAACAGTGTGGGTCCCTGAGGCCTGACTGGGCCACCGGGAAGGGCACACGAGGGCAGGCGCTGGGCCTCCGCAGGCTTCTTACACTGGTCACACCAACCGGGTGTCACGTGCCTGGAACAGCTCGTGCATTCCTCCGTAGACATTCTGGAGGCCTGTGAGGGGCTCTGCGCCTTCAGCACCCCCCGCCCCCGTCAGTGATCTCTGCCTGCTTGTGTTTAGAGGACATTTCTGTGCACCCGTCCCCAGACATGGAGCATCACGCAGCAGGCATTTAGCATAACACATGGCATACCAGAGTCTGTTCTCTGCCTCCAGAAGGTGCTTCGCTCGCTTCTGCCCCCATTCCTCCAACCCAGGGGCCTGATTCTTCAGGGGGGGGTGCTTTCTCCCCAGATATTTCTGTGACCCTCCCCAGTGACTGTGAGCTCCCGGCGGCTGGAGGTGATGCTCCCACACTCCCCCCCCCCCCCCCCCCCCCCCCCCCCCCCCCCCCCCCCCCCCCCCGCGTCCCTCCTTCCCAGCCAGTGTGTAAGGAGGGGGGACATTTTCGCTGTCCTTGTTCCACTGCAGACCTGGCAGTGTGCCCCAGAGGCTTCCCCACCCCCTCGGTCCTTTTGAGGCACATCTGGTGACAGGGAGTTGTCAGCACTGGCCCGGGGGGAACTGGGGGCCTGGCCTTCACTGCCCTCGCTCAGCTCTGATGTGGGGGTTGTACAGTGGGCGGTCCTCCGGTGCGGTAGGCGGTCCTCCACTGCGCAGGCGGTTCTTGGTGCAGGGCCAGGCGTTAGAACACACGTCTCGGGGCTGCTTAGAGATGCATGTGCTGTCCAGCAAGAGCCCGGTGGCGGAGAGGCCCTCACGGAGTCTCTCTCACAGGGCCACCAGCCTCGGTTAAACAGGAGGAAGAATCTTCAGGTGGGGAGTCACCGGCCTCCCCTCCCAGGGACAGCCTGCCCAGCAGGGGACCAGGTGAGTGAGGGTCTCGGAGGATCTTGGGGACCCTTGGGAGTGTGGGAGGTGGCGAAGTGGGACCTGGTGAGGGGCTTCCTCCTAGGGGATCCCTCCCTCGTCCCCGGGTACTGGTGCCCTGGGGCTCTGGCGACCCAGACCATGTAGGTCCTGGTTCCCTCCCATCACGTGTGGCCTGGTGGCAAGGTGCTGCTTGGAAACAAGCTGCGTGCACCGGTCTGGTGACAAAGGCCTCACAGCAGCCCCGGGAAGTGGGCCAGGCTACAAACTCCAAAGCCTCGCAGTTTATATGTGACTTAAATTTCATTCCCTCGCCTGGAGTCCATAAAACCAGGCTTACAACCTGATGAGCAGGAAAAATGAGAGCAGCTGTTGCCCATTCTGGCTTTGGGGGAGGTTTCTGTCCTGACAGAGAGGGATCCAGTTCTCATCTGGGTCCGTCCTGGTACCTGCTTTGGTGGGAGCAGAGGTGAGATTTGGGCCCACCTTGGGGTGGTGGCATGGTGGGAGTCCACGCTGGGCATGGGCTTCAAACCAAGACATCTGGGACCCTTGGCCTTCCCAGGAAGTAGGGTCCAAGACCCCAGGTTGGGCCATTTCTAGTACAGAATTACCGTCTGTCTGTAATTATCAGTGAGGGTCCCCAGGAAGCTGCAGTGAGCAAGGACCTGCAGGTCTTGACCTCAGGAGGTCCTGCAAGTAAGGGCTCACTGCAGTCTGCGGGGGTGTGGCTGAAGTTCACGTGTCAGCAAGAAAAGAAATCCCTCCTGTCCTAGACCTTGGAAGTTATCCGGGAAGAGCTAAAGGTTTCATCTTAATGGGCACAGGGTGAGGTTGGCTGTCAGCCTTCAATCGGACCATGTGCTGCCTCAGCTGAGCTGGGCTCTGGGGGGAGCTCAGAGAAGCCAGTAGTTGGGGCTGATTCCAGAGAGGCTCAGAAGGGAACAGCAGGTGGAGGATTTGGAGGAATGCAGTGTTCCACCAGGGCTTGTGGAACCTTCCTCCACAAGGGACCTTTCTCCCCGGCATCAGTGACCCCTGAGGACTGTTGCCGAGACCCCTGTGCTGCTTCAGACCTCCCATCTCTCCTCCGTCCTGGCAGTTCCTATGCTCAGTCCCACCTCAGAGTCAGGCGTGACCCACCCTGAGGCCCTCCGGGAAGCCCCGGCCCTCGCCCCTCCTGCCTGTCGCTGGAGAGCACGGTGGCAGGCAGGCGTGGTGGGGTGGCTCAGTGACAGTTTGTATGCTGTGTAGCTCAGGGTCTGGCTAAGACACTCACCACTCCCAGGCCCGAGGCTTCTTGCCCAGTCTGGTGGCTCCAGGGCTCACTGTCATTCGTAGATGGCAACTAAAGCTGTCAGAGCTCGTGGGGGTCCTGCATGGCCGGTGCATCTCAGGGTCCAGGGTCTCCCCTGAACCCACCTACCTGTTGTCTTTCATTCCCTCTGACCCCCCGGTCCTGGTTTTGCGGCTTTGTCTCCTCTCTCCTGATGTGCTTAGCATGGCCTCCGGGGATTTGCCATCGGAGCTTCTGGGCTCCGTGACAGTAAACAGACTGAAAGATGTTAGGAGGCAGTGCCTGCTTGCTAGGGCCAATGAACAGAGTCCCCGATCTGTGCTGTGAGCTCCCGGAGGAGAAAGGACTCGTGAAGGCAGCTGCAGGGTGGGTGCACATGTGGCCAGAGATGTGCCTAGAGTCCAGGACTGGGCCTAGTGGCCTGGGTGGGGGCCAGTGTGGCCTGCTTGAAATCAATGGAGATTCCCGTCCCCAGGTGGTGGTGGTGTGGTCGTCAAGACAGAGGCACAATCTGAGGACGACATGATGCCTGCGCAGCTCTTCCTGGGGGATCCCCGGAGCCAGACCGTGTGCAGAAGGCCCAAACGGCCCAGGAGCAGACCTGGGGGCCCCGGGCGCCTTCATGCCGCCGGAGTGCCGCGGGTGCGGCCGGGGGACCCGCGTCCAGGAGGGGCGGCGGGGGAGCCGCCGCGCATCCTCCCGCGCCGGCGAGAGCGGGCCTTCCCCTGCCCCGACTGCGGGCAGAGCTTCCGCCTGAAGATTAACCTGACCATCCACCAGCGGAGCCACGTGGAGGAGGAGCGCAGGGAGGCGCCCGCGAGCTCGCCCGCCGGCTGGGGGGAGGAGCACCCCGCCCTGGAGCCGGGGGAGGTGGTGGTGCCCGGCCCCGTCATCCGCTGGCTGCCCGAGGACCCCGGAGGCCGCCGCTCCCTGGCAGGCCGGCCCTTCGTGGGGCGCAGGCCGGCGGCCAAGGTGTACCACTGCAGCGAGTGCCTGCGCTTCTTCCAGCAGCGCAAGAGCCTGCTGCTGCACCAGCGCCTGCACACGGGCGACAGCCAGGGCTGGCCCGCCTGTCCCTACTGCGGCAAGGCCTTCCGCCGGCCCTCCGACCTCTTCCGGCACCAGCGCATCCACACCGGCGAGCGGCCCTACCAGTGCCCCCAGTGTGGCCGGGCCTTCAACCGCAACCACCACCTGGCGGTGCACATGCAGACCCACGCCCGGGGCCAGGCGGGCCCGCACTATCCCGGCGGCCCGGTCCGCCCCGGGAGTCCGCCCCCGCCCTGGCCCAGCCGCACAGAGGAGGGCTGACCGGCAGGAGCCTGCGGAGGGGGTGTGGGGGCCCTTCAGCCCTGCTGGCAGCCCCCCCCCCCCTGCGGGACTTCTGTCCACCTTCAGGCCTTTCTCTCCTGCCTGATGCTGCTTCCTCCTTCTGGGAAGAGGTGGCCTTTTGGGTGACCGTGTGAGTGTGTGACCAGATTCCTCAACTTCCCATTTCCTGAGTTTGTCACTCTTTGCTGCCTTTTCGACATTCCTGACTTATTAAGGATCCTTGAAGGTTTGGGTGAGAGCCTTTGGCAGGTAGGGGAGAGAGACAGGCAAGAGGACCGGAGACAGTGGCCGTGCAGTAGGGGGCCATGGGGACATTGAGGGCCTGCGGTTTGTCATAGTGGAGTGGACAGTTTGAAGAGTAGGCACTGGAAATTTGTATTTCCTACTTTGTTATTTTTCAATCTCCCCCCCGCCCATGGAGCTTTTCTAGTGCTTTTGTAAGTATTGTGTGTGGTTGCAAAGGGGACCAGGAGCCCCAAGGCGCGGGGATTCTTCTGCCAGTTCTGCGCAAGGGGACGGCAGGGGACTGTCCACGTCCGCCTGGGCACTGACGGGATGCCTTGGCCTTCCCAGGTATATGATTCCCAGTATTCCAACATCCACGATTGATTTTGGTTCTTAGTTGAGAGCAGGAACAAGTCAAAAGTGGGTGTCGCCTCCCCCGAGGTCTCAGTGTTAATGGGGATGCACACTCCTTGGAGGGGGGGGGCGGTTTGAGGGGAGGGATGCAGACCCAGTCATAGGGGGCTCTTCCCCAACAGGAAGATCCTGATATGGGTGACGCAAGTTAGTCAACCTGCCTGGGCCGCTGGGCCTGACTTGTCACATTGTCCCCGGAACGATGGAATGATCGGAATGACCGCGGGGCACGCGGTTCCTGACTAGGGATGTGCTTCCAAGACCCTGGGGCTGGTAGCAGAGAAAGGCCAGATCGGGTGAATTTTTCTTAACCACTTCCAGCCTTGTGTTCCTCACCTGTCAGGGGGTAATGACCCCAGTGCACCCTACCTCACATTAGTATTTTCAGGGTCATAAAAGATTTAGAGACAATGGAGCAAATAGGAAGCTTGGTTTTGTCCTGCAAGTTCAGGGCCCCCTCTCTATTCCATTCCAGCCCTCTCCCCAAGCCAGAATCCCTTTATTTTCTGGAGTGAGTGGAAGGTCCCTTGGGTGTAGAGCGAGGTGAGACTTTCCCATCGGTTCCAGTCAGGCTACATCCCCTAGGAGCCCTTTGTATTTCAGTGGAACAAATTCTTAACCAAAGCAAGGAGTTTGGACAATAGCATCAGGCTTCCAGGAAATGTCTTGAGGGCAGCCAGCAGCTTGTGCCTCTTTAATGACAGCACTGTGGGTGCTACTTAGAGACCAGCCCTCAGTTTGGGTGATTTTCAAACTGCAGTCATGGGTCCTTAGCTATTTCATTGGTTGTCTTATTCTTCTGGCACTGTGTGAAGTGGTCAGCGTTCAGGCCTGCTTCCCGGGGCCCTTATGGCCCCCTCTGACCCTCATGCATCTCCCAAAATCATGAACAGAGTTGGGGGCAGATGGGAACATTGCCATGATCTGTGGGGCAAGAGTGAGTATATGAGTCTGCGTGAGCTCAGCCAAGCTCCCCTGGGCCTTGGAAAAAGAGGTGCCACCCGTTCTTGCTTGTCTGTTCTGCCACCTGCAACCCTCGCCAGGGACCCCACAAGTCAGGGCTGGGCTCTGACAGGACATGGTGCAAACACAGCTGCTCTGAGCCTACATTTTAGCGCCCAGAGCTTGCCTCAGGTGTTTCCTGGGGATGCCTCAAGGCCCAGAGTTCCTAGGCCTTTCTAATGCTAAATGCCCTGTGTAAAATAGAGGTACTTCAGGGGTCATGCGAACCCCCGGAATGATAATGACCGCGGGGCACGCGGTTCCTGACTAGGCCTTGGGCCTTTGCCTGGCACTCAATGCGTGTTCAAAGAACATTCTTTACACTGAAATGAGTCAACGGATGCTGCGTGGTGCAGGAGCAGAGCGGCGTTCCAGAGCCCTGGAGAATGGCACTTGGCTTGGCTCTTAGACCCGCTCCTAGCTCTGGGTCTGGACTTCCACCTTCTTAACCAAGGACGAGTGGGGACTTGGTGCAAAAGGCCCTTCAAAACTGTGACGGTGGCGGCCCTTTTGCCTTCATCGGTGCTCAATAAATATGTTGGACTCAATGCGTGTGCGTGAACTGCTTCCTCCTCTCCGGGACTCAGTCCGGCCGGTACGCAGCTCCCGTCTGGCCGCCGGGGGCCTGGGGCTGCGTTCGCGCGCTGGGCGCCGGGACACGCCCATACTGGGCGTCCGCCGCGGGGGCGGGGCCTCCCGGGCCGGCCAGTAGGGGGCCGTCTCCCA
>NC_043701.1:6469575-6488317 GCF_006229205.1 Suricata suricatta | reverse complement strand
GGCCGGCCAATGAAGAGCGGGCTCCGGGCTGCGAGGCGGGTCCCGCACGGGGCAAGAGGCGCCGCCTGCCGGGGCCGCCGCGACGTTGCCGCCGCCACCTGGCTGGGCCGCCAAGTCTCCGCGCGCTTCGGGCAAAGGGACTGGCAAGGGCGGCCTTCTTGGATGATTTCCTAGAATTGGGGAGGATGATGACCCGGACGCTTCACGCCGCAGCAGCCAAGGGGAGCTGTTTGAGGTCGAGGATAAAGTACCCTCTCCTTTCTTGGCTCCACTTTACTAGTCTATGGACGTAGGCACAAGACTTCCGAGGTTCCCGCCAGCCCTGACGTTTGGTGGACCCAGCTGTGTGGATCAGGGTGTTGGGCGCATGGACCGTGAACGCCCTCACTGGAGACACCCTCCAGGGCTTTCCTTTTTGGACGTGTCCTTTAGCCCGTCCACCCTGTCTCCAACACTGACACGTTAGGGAGACCATCACCTCATTGTCACCCCCTTTTCCATGCTGAGACCAGTTGCTTTTGTCTTAGGAGGTTATTTTCACGCCAGTCTAGACCCTCGCCTTTCTCCTGTGGCACAGTCTTGCACCTGACTTGAAGGATCCTATAAAACTCTAGGCCTGAGCTCTGACTTCAATGAGGGTGCATTTGAGTGCCTCCTCCCTGTTTCCTGAAGTACTTCAAGAAGTCCTTCCTACTGCTGCGGGAGGGGGTCTGCGTTATAGAGGAATTTTTGTTGTGTATTTCAGCTCGGATTTGACTTAGTCTGTCCCTGGCCTGTGTGACAAGAACTATCAAGATGAGATTTTTCTATGTCTCTGACAGTAGAGGCGTCATCCCCTGGTAGAAATAGCTTGGAAATGGTTTTAGATACATTCCTGGATGTCACATTTGTGACAGGGCATTACAGGAATATAAAGTGTTCATCCTTAATCTGAGAAGGCCAGACCCTCCTCCTCCAGGCTATACCTTGTACTGATCAGAGGCCAGACTCCGAGACGGAGCAATTAGGCTGTGAGAGAAGGAAGTACTCATGTCTGCTAACCAGTATCTAGTGTGCGTTGGACATTTTGCTAAGTGCTTTTTGGAGGAGGTGGTGGGGGAGTGTCAGTCGCACAAAATTGGGCTAATCAGTCTTGGATTCCTAAAGCGTACTGACTGCTGGCCCACAGCCTTTAGGTCTGCTGCAGTGCTAGAACATGCGCTGAGGCGAGTAATGCAGGCTGAGTGATTTTCCACATCTCTAGTGCACTTCATCCCCACAAGTATCCCAAAACTTGCAGGATTCAAATGGCAGGAGAGGTACTGAGTCAAGTTTGTAGAGTTCCATTTTCAAGAATGTTTCTTTTTTTTTTTTTTTTAGTTTTTAAATATTTATTTTTGAGAGAGAGAGAGAGACCATATGAGTCGGGGAGGGGCAGAGAGAGAGAGGTAGACACAGAATGCGAAGCAGTTCAGGCTCTTAGCTGTTAGCACAGTGCTGGGTAATGGGGCTCGAACCCACAAACCATGAGATCATAACCTGAGCCAAAGTTGGATGCTTACCCGACTGAGCCGCCCAGGTGCCCCAAGAATGTTTCTATTATACCTTGGCTGTCTCTACCGAGCCATTCCTGGATTTCTTATTTTATTACTTCTAGTAATATATGATAAATATTCCATGCCCACACAGGACATTTTTTGAAATATGTCCTTTTCCTAACTACTCTTAAGTGCTGGCTTTCTCCTTTCTCTAGCTCCATTTCCTGGCAGCGAGGTCCTGGCCTCCTAGTGTGGAGGGCACTCCGGGGCTGGTCAACAAGGCACCTAGGTCACAGGGGCCTAATCTTCCAGGTCAGTAGGTCACATGCCAGGGAATGTCAGGGGGGAAGGAGATACCAACGCCAGAACAACAGAGTCTTACCTCTGAGTCCTGAGTAATGGGCGTGGGTTTGCTCTAGAACACTCCATGACTGAAATAGCATTCTGAGTGTCCATTGGTCCCCTGGGGAGTTTTCTGGACCTGGATTTCTCACTTACTTCCTGGCTTCTGCTGGGTTGTGTTCCCAGATGAAGAAAAAAAGGTTTGGTTAAGTAAGTGGCTAAGCTAATATCACTATTATGTGGTAGGTCTGTGATTCGAATCCATTACAGTCTGTCCATTTATGATGGTAATGCTTTGTTATTTCATTTTCCATTGCTCCTGGGTCTTGGTTCAAGATTCTTCCCATGGGGCCTCTATGGTGTCCAGTGTCTGCTGTCTCTGAAAGTCAGCCAGTGCAGGTCTATTTGGGGGTCTGACCAGTGACGTCTTCTGGCACTCAGAACAAGTTTCCCCCATTCCAAAGTACCCTGGCATTCCTGTGGCTGGGAATGCTCTGGTACCTCTCTTGTGGCTAACTCACCTCCTTGTGTCTAGTTGCAGGACTGGCATATGGGGACTGGCCTCCAATGAGAGGCCCAGATCCAGTCTGCAGAGGTCCCCCTTCTGGCCATCTTGACTGCAGTTCCGATTGTGGAGATGATGGAGTCCCACATGTGCCAACTTCAAAGCTTGGAGAGGCAGACAGAGGCAGCTGAGAAGAAGCTGGCCAACTGCGAGAAGGCGGCCGTGGAGTTCGGGAACCAGCTGGAGGGCAAGTGGGCCGTGCTGGGGACCCTGCTGCAGGAGTACGGGCTGCTGCAGAGGCGCCTGGAGAACATGGAGAACCTGCTGAGATCCTGCAGCTGCCGCCGAGCAGCAAGGGGGAGCACCCCCTGGTACAGGAACTTGGAGAGGGCTTGCTTTCCTTCAACAGGGCCCTCAGTCTTATAGTGGAGGGAACCCATGTCTGCCAGTGCTTGACCTCTTGGTTCTTAATGTCAGTACCAGTTGACTTGAAAGGGCTTGAAAACCCTCAGAAGAGAAGTGTGACACTGCAGAGATGTCTGCTGTGGCAGATGGCGTGGGGTTTGTTGGGAGGGGTATGGTTGTGCTTGCTGCTCCAGAATGACCTCTGAGGGTGAGGGCTGGCTCGGGTAGGAAAATCACAGAAGATATGTGTCACCCTAGGAGAGGGGACGAACACCCAGGAGCCCAGGTCCCAAATCCTTTTACCCACGGGTCCCTGCTCTTATCTGAAGCAGATGTGACAGAGATGAGACGGTGTTTGCCCAGTGGTGTGGCCAGTGACGCTCTCTGGCTTAGGGGTAGGGAGAGGACCCTGGAGCTGGTTTTAACCATTCTCTAAAATGGCAAGTCACTCATGCTGGCGTGGGCGACCTGTACTTCCAGGGGTCCCTCACTGCTGAAGACGTGGCCATGTGTCTCTCACGGCAGGAGTGGGGCAGCCTGAAGACCAGCAGAAGGCACCCTGCAAGCACATGAAAAGGACCCAGGAGACTGTGGTCTCCGTGGGTACGAGGCTGGCGCGTGGGGGCTTCCAAGCCCAAGGTCCTTGGCTCTGTGCCTTTATTGAATCAACTGGGCCCCTTGGATTTGAGAACACAAAGCACTTGGAGGTCAGTTGGTCAGCTGTCTTCACGCAGGGAGAAGGTGTTCTTCATTCCCATGTTTTAGGGATGAACTGAATTCAGGAGGGTAAATGATTTGCCCAGGGTCTTGTGGAGACTCAGTGTGAGTTGGCATCTGCTCTTGGCTGCACCGCCCTTCCCATGGCCCCAGGGGCAGCTCTCACCCCCACATCTCCCTTGCAGAGCCCGCCCCTAGTTTGTGTTTGCACCCCGAGGGCGGACAGAGGGTTTGCTGTGCGTGTCCTCTCCAGGGGCGCCCGGGCCCAGAAAACAGCTTCAGTCCTGGAACGTGAAGTTCTTCAGGCTGTGGGCGAAGAGCCAGGTGTGAGCATGTGCATGTTTGTGTAAGACGTGGTTAGACGGACTCTGTCGCTTCCACACCCCTTCTCCGTGTCAGCTGGCACACCCGCACCTCCCGCTGCCTCTGGCGGCTCAGCACTCAGCTTCCCGGCCACTCTCCTCCCCGGGAGGCTGAGGCCCAGCACGTTCCTTCCCTTTGCCTGGCCACAGACTTCCCTCTTCTGGAAGGTGGTCCCAGTGCACTGTGGGGCCAAGGGCCGAGGCGGGCACGGGGCGGGGAGGCCTCAGCGGGCCCGTGCCACAGAGGGCACGGACCGACAGCTGACCTCCCCGTGTGACTGACTCCCCGTCCCGGGCCTCCGTTTCCCCATCTGGCAAATCGGGTGGCTGGACAAGTGACTCTGGGTTCTTCCTGCCTTTCTCGGATTCTCCTTTGTCCCCTGTGGGGCAGCAGGACTAGAGCCTTCTTCCTAGCCTGGCCACGTGCCCTGCCTGCCTGGGGAGCACGGGCGCTCTGCTGCACCCCAAGCTCAGTGCTGTCCCCCACACATCTTGGTGGGGGATGGGGGGCGGGGGAGTGGACCCTACTCCGAACCCTTTCCCTTCAGGGCCTGCAGAGGCGAGATTCAACGCCGCCTTTATGGCAGACAAGGCCCGCTTTCCTCCCTCGTAGACTGCGCTCTGGACCCCAGGGGAGGGGGAACAGTCTGTCCCCTGCGGACGAGTGCAGGCCCAGCCCCCACCCCCTTGTGGAGAAACCGAGACAGAGGAGGGTGCAGTGGGCTGCCTGACTGGCAGGGCCGGACCCCGGTGTCCTCGCCGCCCCCCCCAGCACGGCCCTTTGGACAATTAAATGGACGATGCGCCATAGGAGCTCGGTTTTCTCTCTCAGATGATCGCAGTGTATTCAATACACGGTTTTCAAAGCCTTTGGTGGGGGTGGGGGGTGAGGAACGCTTTATCTGAATCACAGCTGGGAGCATCTAACACGGGGCAGAGCGGGACACTCCGGTCAAAGCAGGGGACAGCTCTTCTCTCAGAACCCAAGGGTCAGGCCAAGACACCGGTTCCCTGCTTTCTCGACTCAGGCATTTCATTTGGGGAGGAAGGCTGACTTTTGAAGCAGGTTCTTGGAGGCGGTGAATGAAGTCACACTGACCTCAGGGCTGAAGAAGGTGGGGATTGAGCAGGACGCCGCGGGGCCGGCGCGGAAGACAAGGAAGGCCGGAGCCCGGGACGCGGGCCCCTGCGCGGCAGGACGAGGCAGCGAGTGCGAGAGCGGGTGGGCAGCGTGGCTCCCGCGCTTTCCATCGGCTTCTGTGAGCGCTCTGACTGCAGGAGCCTGGGGAGGTGGTGTGGGGCTCCTGGGACCCCCGGCCGGGGCACTGTGCCACTGCGCTGGACCCGGCTGTTCCTAGGCCGCGGCAGCCACGGTTCGAGGCGGCGGCAGCTCCCAGGGAGGTGCCCCTGCGCCAGAGGCCCCGGCCCCAGCTCAGCGCTGCCGTGGCGCTGGGGTCTGCTCCGGAGTTGGGCCCACGTGAGCACTGGGAGGTGGGGATATGAGGTCTGGGGGGCTGCGGGGGGCTCAAGGCCTGCCCTGTGGCCTGAGCAATCCCTGCTTTGTTAACAGTTACTTCCTTGCATTCCACCCTCTCTGTAAGCTTTTCCAGACTCCGCAGGAGTGAGCTCTGTTTCCTCCCTCGCCCCCAGGACAGGCTTTGCCTTCACAAGCTGTGTTTGCACCCTCTGCTGCCAACATGGGGGCTCCAGGGACCGCTTGGTTTGCTGGACGCTTCCACAGGCTCCTCCTCTGGAGTCCTGGGAAGAGTGCAGGGGTGGGTTCTCGTTCAGGACGCCTGGGCGGAGTCTGGGTTCCAACAAGTTCCTCAGGGAACCCTGGGCACCTCCACTTTTGAGAACCGGGGTCCGCCATCTCTGAACAGAGACTAACCAGCCTCTACCCTTTGCAAGCATTTGCATTTTGACTTGGCAACTGTTTTCTTACAAGAGAAGATTCTCACCGAGAAATGCAAAGGGTGCCGACGAATCGGACGGGCCTCTGGGTTGGCCACCCTCCCGACCCTAGCCCCTCCCGAGGGCCCCACACTGTCACTTGGGTGTGTGGCATTTCAGGCCCCTCCCTCTCATGCATGTTCATACATGTGAGAACCGGGGAGAGACGCGGGGTTGAAAGGACACAAAGCCGTGCTGTGTATACCAACCTGTGGCTCGTTTTCACTCAACAAAATGTCCTAAGACCCTTTGAAACAGGTGGGGCTCATGTTGATCCACTTTGTTCTCTGGGAGCCTGGGCTGGCTGCGTGATGGGCACTTGGTGTCCAGGGCCCTGTCCATCCTGGTGGCCTGGCCGGCCATCTCCTCAGCATGACTGTGTTAGACATGTCTCCAGGAACTGTGGGAGAGGACACACTGAGCCCTGTAGTCCTGGGGACAGAATCTGGCTCAGCCTTGCATGGTGTGGATGGATAGCCATTAGATACTGGTGGCCCGGAATGTTCTCCATTCACTCATTTATTCAGCAAGGGTGCCTGAGGTAGGAAGGAGCAGTAGGAATTGCTCCCTGTCCTGACTACGGGTCTTAGAGATCTTAGCGATCCGGGTGTCTGGTGAGGGCACTTGGCCGGCCAGGGACGCTCGCTCACCATCACCGTGGTATGCAGGCTGTGTGACTGGCTGAATAAACAAAAACAACACAAAGTAACGAAACAGTAACGTGAGATAGCGGTGACTGGGTGCTGGCCCCTGACAGGCTCTCGGTGTCACAGACCCAGGCTCCTTCCAGCTTGTTGCTCGGTCCTTGCTCAGATGTGGCTTGTTGCCGTCATTCAAGATGGCTCACTACCCTGTCCGCAGCCAGTAAGGAGGAAGCAAGAAGGGGGCGGTGCTCTTTCCCTTTAAGGTCAACACATTTATTTTTTATTTTATTTTTTAATTTTTTTAAAGTGAATATACAATTTATTTAACATTCAACTTCATCAACACATTTACTTAAAAAAATTTTTTTTTAATGTTTATTTATTTTTGAGAGAAAGAAAGACAGAGGGACAAACAGGAGAGGCAGAGAGAGGGAGACACAGAATCCGAAGCAGGTTTCAAGCTCTGAGTGGTCAGCACAGAGCCGGACGTGGGGCTTCAGCTCATGAGCCGAGAGATCGAGAGCTGAGCCGAAGTCGAGGCTTAACCGCCTGAGCCACCCAGGCGCCCGATTTACTTTTTAGTTAACGAACACATACTCAGTCCTTACAATATGTATGTTATCGGCACCGACCCAGAGAAGCCCCATTACAACCTTCCATTTACTTCGATTATAGAGAAAGAGGCCAAGACGGAGGGCACTGCGTTGTCCCCTTTCATGCAGCTGTAGAGGCAGAGCGTCCCCTACCCCACTCACAAGATCCAGCCCCGCCTCATCTCCCTGCAGGGGACGCTGGAAACGTGGGATTCACGTGGCCACGTGCCCAGGGGAGAATACACAAAATGTTCTCTGACTTGAAGGCGAGCAGTGGTGCTGGGGGACTACCTACAGCCTCTGTCATAGCTCAAGGCCCGGCACCCGTTCCCGGCTCTCTCTGCCACAGCACCAGTCTCTGTCCTCAGGAATCCCTGGCCTAGGCGCACCTCGGGGATCCCACGGGTCAGGGTCCGGGCCCCTGCGGTACAGTGACTGCGGGAGGGGGGCGGGGAAGCGAGCAGGAGGGCCCTGCCTGTGTCCCAGGCCGTGGGAGGCACGTCTGCACCGCGGCGGGGGGTGGGGTGCGCCCCGCGCCGGGTCTGAGACCACAGCGGACGCGCCGTTGGGAAAAGAGAACCCGTGAACCGCCAGCCTCGCTCTCGCTCTCGGCGAGTCCGGATCCTCCTGCTGGTGGGGTCTTGCCCGACGGGGCGGGGTGGGGGCGCTGACGGCCCGGTGGCTGCCTGGCGGCTTGAAAGATGACAGCGGGGACGTTGGCCACATGGATCAGCTCAGCTCCTTCCGTGACGGTCACGGGCGATTTCTCTGTGCGGGCGGGGCTGTGTGAGAGCATTTTACCCCGAGGAGCACTTCTTCCAGAACTGGGTCTGTCCCTCACACCTGCCGCCACCTCATCAACCAGGCTGATGGCACGTCCCGAGTCCTTTGTGACTTCCCGGTTGGCCTTGGGTACTGGGCCAGCCTCCCAGGGCACCTGCCAGCCCCCAGTCCTCCACCCTGTGCCTCTGCCACTATTTATCGTCTTACCTGTTGACAAATCGTTTGCATTGTTTTCTGTTTGGGGCTTTAAAAATAAAGTTGTCGTGATCCCTTGTGCACAAGTGCATGGACACAGGCTTCCGGACATAGGGCGTGCAGGATGGGGGTCCTGTGCTGGGTGTAGGCATGCCCTTTGAAGGAACCGCCAAACTGCTTTCCAAAGTGGCTCGCCATTTCCCATTCGCACCGCGGCGTGTGAGGGCTCCCAGCCGTTCCACATCCTCGCCCACGCTTGTTTTTCTGTTTGTTTGTTTTTTAATTTTAGAGAGAGTGCAAGCAGGGGAGAGGGGTAAGCAGGGGAGAGAGAGAGAGAGAAAATCCCACACAGGCACCACACTCTCTGCAGAGCCTGAGGTGGGGCTTGATCCCACGACTCTGGGATCATGACCCAAGCCCAAATCAATAGTCAACCAACGGAGCCACCCAGACGCCCCTCGCCCACACTTGTTATGGTCAGACTTCAGTCTTTCTGATGTGCATTCTAATGTAAGGTAGTCCTATCTCATCGGGGTTTGTTTTGTTGTTGTTTTCCTTTGCACAAGCTGGCGTGGGGGGAGGGGGAGGGCAAAAGGGAGGGGGAGAGAGTCCCATGCCCAGCGCAACAACCATGAGATCATGACCTGAGCTGAAATCAAGAGGCGGATGCTTAACCGACTGAGCCACCCAGGCGTCCGGATCTCATTGTGGTTTTAATTTTTATTTCCCTCATTGCTAATGATGTGGAGGATGTTTTTATGCGCTTATTGCCACCCTCTATGTTCTTTGGTGAAGTACCTGTTCAGATCTTTTGTCCGTTTTTTCACTGGGGTTGTTTGTTTTCTTATGATTGAGTTTGGAAAGTTCTCTATACATTATGGCACAAGGCCTGTGTCAGACGCGGCTCGCAAATACTTGCTCCCGGTCCGTGACTTGTCTTTTTATTCCAGTGTCTTTCAAAGAGCAAAAGTGCTTAATTTTGATGAATTCCAGTTTATCAAGTGAGATTTTGGTGTCCTGTTTAAGAAAGTTTTGCGGGGCACCTGGGTGGCTCAGTCGGTTGAGCGTCCGACTTCAGGTCATGATCTCGCAGTTTGTGGGTTTGAGCCCCACGTCGGGTTCTGTGCTGACAGCTCTGAGCCTGGAGCCTGCTTCAGATTCTGTGTCTCCCTCTCTCTGCCCCTTCCCTGCTCACGGTGTCTCTCTCTGTCTCAAAAATAAATAAATGTTAAAAAAAAAAAAAAGAAATTTTTGCCTAACTTGGGGCAAGTTAGGGCACCCGGCCGGCTCAGTTGGTGGAGCGTGCAACTCTTGATCTTGGGGTTGTGAGTTCGAGCCCCACGTTGGGTGGAGAGAGGCCTTTGAAATAAAATCAAAGCCACGCCACCGGCTCTCAACCCCAGAGAGAAACCAGTGTTCTTTAATGGTTGGAAATATGACGTCAGTAAGAACTTCATGAAATTTTCCATGTAAGAACCCGGATATTCCTGTTTTATGGCGTGACAGTGTAAACAGTGTAAAAACTGCCAGTTTTTCCTCCACACGACGCAGTAGGAGCACCACCCTCTGAACATTCGGTGTAAAAACCGGTTGGGGAGCGTCCCAAGCTGTCGCCCCAGCTGCTGCCGTGACCCCGTTCTGTGACAAGGCGCATCATCAGGTTGAAAACTGCACAGCCCTGCACTGCTTAGAACCTACATTTCCTGCTTTCCTGAGGAATTTAACATTTCAGCTCTTTTTGCTTATGGTTTCTTTCTTAGTAAGCAGTTAACGCGAACAGTGTCAGAGAACCGCCCCCCCCCCAGTGCCCCTGCCGCAGACTGTCCTCATCCTGTCTTTATTTCTGCCCCCGCCCCCCAGGCAAGAGGCTTCTCTCCCTGCACTGACACCAGCTCCTTCCACCTCCCATCCTGCCAACCCCAGGGCACACAGTCTTGGCTATTTCAGCCCCTTGGGCCCATTTCCAAGCGAAGCTGCCCCGAGCAAGCTTTCCCAGAGGGGACTGGGGTGGCACCAACGTCACGGGGGTGGGAGTCCGACGGGGAGCAGGAGCCATCCAGCAGCCTCACTGACGGCCTTCTGTCCGGGGACGGTGCTCCTGAGCCTGGGCTCCCCTAGGTTCACAGAAGTTCCAGAGAGGCAGGGGGCAAGCCCCAGGACACCTAGCCAGGGACCTGTTCCTGCTCTGTCCACTTCGGGCTGCCACCTCCTTTCCCCTACAGTCAGCTGGAACCAAAATGATCACCCCCTTGGGTCAATGGACCCAATGGAAGGAGCCTGTGGTCGATTTTGGCGTGTCCCAGCAGCCTCAGGAGAGCACAGAAGGTGGAGTCACTCCCGGCGCCAGGTCGCTTGCCACGCCAGCCCAGCGGCTCTAGGGCCCACCCCAGCATTCCTGCACTGAAGAGCTCCTTCCCGAAAACCCTGTGAGCAGCACAGACCGCGGCCGGCTGCTTCTGGGGGAGAAAGGCACTGGGAAGGGTTGATAGGGACTCAGGTGGGTGGGGGTGGGGTGGGAAGAACTTTCTTTGGCTGAGACCCCCCAGCCCCCAGTGCCCAGCCCTTCAGTTCAGAGGATGCCCCCTCCCCTCCCCTGGCCGCCTCTTCATCCTCGATGCCCACCCAGAGCTGCCTGCAGCTGCTGCGGTCTTGGAACCCATCGCTTTCCACGCCCTGGGGGCTCGCACGTGCGGGATCACAGTGGAACGACCCTCCTCACGTTCATTTTCTCCTCGAGCGGGAATCTGGAGCTGGCTCACCTCATTCCCCCGCAGTGTTTCGCAGGTTGAGTGGATGAGCGCATGGTGGGAGGGGAGAAAGGGGTCCTCCTGTTATGCCCAAGATTTCAATATCGTCCCCCAAAACCAGAGACCGCCAGGGAGACCGAGTCACACATGCAAAAGCAAAGGGCTTTATTACGGGCTGAGGCTGGCCAGGGCCTAAGCTCGGGCTCCCAGACCTCACCAGGGCAGTGGATCCGTGCTGAGAGCCCCGGACAAAGGCGGGGCAGGGCCTTTTATGGGGTTTGGGAAGGGGGAGTTACAGGAAATTGTGACACAGGTACAGGGGTCCAATCATTATAGCATAACGTCATTGGCAGTAACTTTAACCATACACATTGTCCAGAGTGTTCGTTACTTTTGGCGGGACCCAATCACAACATTCGAGTATTAACCAATTACAGAGTGGACCCAGGACCCAGGACCCAGGACCCTCACATAGGGTGTAACTAGCCTTAAGCAATAAGTGATTATCTATAGCTTCTATCTCTAGGCCTGCCCTTAGGAGTGTTAAGGGTGTTAGCTGGCCTTTCCTGACTGGGTGTTACAAGGGTGGTCCCTCCTGCCTTGGGCAATGTGTGCCCTTCTATTGTCTAATGATTCTGAGAAACCGACACCTAGGCCTCCAAGGTCAGAGGGAAACTTGAAGCCTGTCATGGAGTCAGTTTGGTTCAGACCTGCATCCTTACACTCTGTGTCTCAGGGTGTGGTGTCAGGACCAGGTTCTTGTCCCAGACCTACTCTACCCGTGCAGAGCCCCAGTGCAGGGAGGGCGGAGGGGACCAAGGGTCTAGGATGGGAAAGCCAGTGACTGCCCATCACAGGGGTAGGAGAGCTGAGGGAGCCAGAGAGGGAGGAAGAGCCATGGAGGGAGAAGGAAGGACGTGCCTGGCACGTAGGAGCTGGTGAGTCGGTGTGTGGATGAGGGTGAACGGGGGAGTGAGGGTGGGGAGGGGTGGGCTGTCAGCGGGCAGGCTGCCTGCTTCCCGGAACTCGGCAGCCACAGTCCAGGGCCAAGTCAGCTGCACAGTTCAAGGGGTGCAATTAAGGCTCAGGGGCAGGCTTGGGGGCATAGCTCAGGGGCAGAGCATTTGACTGCAGATCAAGAGGTCCCCGGTTCAAATCCGGGTGCCCCCTTGGTGAGGTCACTTTTGGCTGTAAGTGGTAAATAAGAAGGAGGCAAATAATTCTGATGCTGCCTGATGTCTGAGTCCTGTTCTGTCCCCATCTCTAGGATCCCCATCTCTAGGATCGGACAGCAGAGAGGGTGGTTGTGAGGGTTCCTTGAGGTCACAGCTGGTCATGCGGTGCCACAGGCTTCCCTGGGTGACAGTGCCTGGGAGTGCCCTGGTTGTGTTAGCAGGAAGCTAGACTTCAAAACGTGTCCTGGCGCACCTTCCTGGTGACCTCATTCTCAAGCCTCACTGATGTTCAGACACTCCTGACGCAGGCACCTTTGGGGCTGCCTGGTGGCTCAGTTGGTTGAGTGTCCCACTCTTTTTTTCTAATGTTTATTTTGAGAGAGAGGGAGACAGACAGACAGAAGGACAGACAGCAAGTGGGGGAAGGTCAGAGAGAGAAGGAGAGAATCCCAAGCAGGCTCCATGCTATCAGCCCAGAGCCTGATGAGGGGCTTGAACCCACGAACTATGAGATCATGACCTGAAGTAATATCAGGAGTCTGATACTTAACTGACTGACCCACCCAGGCACCCTAAGTGTCCGACTCTTGATTTCAGCTCAGGTCATGATCCCACGGTTGTGGGATGGACCCCTGCATGGGGCTCTGCACTGAGCATGAACCTGCTTAAGATGGTCTCTCTCTGCCCCTCCCCCACTCTCTCTCTCAAAAAACATCTTTGTTCTTGGGGCACCTGGGTAGCTCAGTCGGTTAAGTGTCCAACTTTGACTCATGTCATGATCTCACAGTTCATGAGTTCGAGTCCCACATCGGGCTTTATACCTACAGCTCAGAGCTTGGAGCGTGCTTCAGATTCCTTCTCCTTGTCTCTGCCCCTCCCCCATTCAGCTCTGTCTCTCTCTCAAAAAATAAACATAAAAAAAATCTTTGTCCTTCTTCCTCCCTCTGCCTTCCTCCTCCTTGGCCTCCCCCACGTCTTCATTCCGCCGGCTCCTCTCCCTCCCTGTCCCCCAGGAAGCACCCCCTGACTGCCCAGCAGCACAGCTCCTTGCTCCCTGTGCCCACGGCTCTCCACTTAGACTTCTGCCACTCCGTGGAAATCCTTCAGTTCATGACTTTGTCCCCCACTCGGACTAAGGCTCTCTGAGGAGCAGCGATAGTGTTTTATTCGTCCGCGCCTTCGACATGGATGACAGAGCCTGGCACCTCACATACGCCAAGAGTGTTGCATAAATGAATGAATGAGTGAAACGATGAGCACCGTCCCTAAGGTTTGGAGCAGGGAGGAGGCTCTCCCTGGGAGAGTGTGAGGTTCCCAGAAACAACCCCTCTTGTCCTGATGAGAGCGAAGTACAGACCCGCAGAGACCCTAAGTGCAGTGCATGGGTGAAAAGGTGAGGATGGGGAGGCACAGACAGCTGTGGGTATAGCTCAGGGGTAGAGCATTTGACTACAGATCAAGAGGTCCCCGGTTCAAATCCGGGTGCCTCCTCTCTTAGCTTTTAAATTACTGAAACAGGTATTGGAATTTCTGCCTCTTTCCCCACACATATACCCATTAAATTACTGCTCTTTGTCTTGGGATAAAAAGTTATGATTTGCACCAGGACCAGCTCCGGAATCCTTCCCTAAGCATTGCCCAGACAATATCTACTGGGATCACATTTCACTGAAGAGGCTGACGAAGTTGGCCCAGTCCACTCCCACCTGCCTGGGGACTCTTGCCCTTCAGGGCCTGTGGGGGGAACATCACTTTCTTTCTCTTAATGTTCTCATTTTCTCCAACCTTGTTATGGTCTCCAGAGAGAAGGCGGTCTCTTTGTTCTTCCGCCTCCGCTTGTGCAGTGCGGAGGTACATCTTCCTGCTCCCCAGGGGTGACGGCGCCGGTTAGAGAACATGGCAAAGGCAGAGCCTGTGTTCTCTCCCTGGGAGTTTCTCAGAGGTGCTGTCTCCACCGCAGACTTAGACCCACTGGATTCTCTCTTCTCCCTTTCACTCCTACCAGTCTTTCTTTTTTTAATCTCATCAGTATATCCTTGGTGAGAATGCCTAGAGGTAGACCCTAGTTTGTATAATGATTTTTGAAAATGGAGTCCAAATAGTTAAAACACATGATGGGTATGAAGAATCCTCCAGAACGGTCTCCATGTTCCTTAAGGAAGAAGGAACTTTGATCTTTCCTCGGAAGACAAATAAAAAAGCTGAAAAAATACAGCAAACATTTCATTAAAAGCCTCAACGAGCTTGGGGACGCCTGGGTGGCTCAGTTGGTTAAGTGTCCCACTCTTGGTTTTGGCTCAGGTCGTGATCTTGTAGTTTGTGAGTTTGAGCCCCACGTCAGGCTCTGTGCTGATGGTGTGGAGCCTGCTTGAGATTCTCTCTCCCTCTCTCTTCCCCTCTCCTGCACATGCATACATGCTCTCTCCCTCTGTGTCAAAATAAATTAAAAACCTTAAAAGGCCTCAAAGAGTTAACTAGTTAGATAGGAAATACAAGGTGGAGATTCAGAACAAATGGGAAACAGAAAGAGAAGGCTCTACGTGAGAACCTGCTTTGGCCTTCAGTGCAGAAGAGGCAGCAGAGAGCCTGAGTGAACTTCTGGAGGGCTCTCAGGACCAGCGGGCTAGAAGTCAGAATTCCGGGCCCTCCTAGAGTAGGAACACTGGTAGAATCATCTCTTGCTTTGGGCTAGGACCCAGAGGAGTAAGGGTAGACTGAACAAAAATAGCTCCTGCAAGAATTTGTAGCTGGTCTTTGTAAAATTTGAATGGCTCAGAAAACTCAAGTCTTGAAATTATATAAAGGTATCCTGACTGCTAGAGCCCCTCAAATACATGCAAAAGCATAGGAAGGAAATGATCTCTTCCACCGGGCTTCACATTAGTTCTACAAATACATTTTTTAATGTTTTTTATTTATTTTTGAGAGACAGAGAGACAGCGCGAGCAGGGGAGGGGCAGAGAGAGAGGGAGATACAGAATCCGAAGCAGGCTCCAGGCTCTGAGCTAGCTGTCAGCACAGAGTCTGATGCGGGGCTTGAACCCACGAACCGTGAGATCATGACCTGAGCCAAAGCCAGAAGCTGGACGCTCAACCGACTGAGCCACCCAGGCGCCCCCAAAAATACATTTTTGAATGCAGTGCTCAGTATGCAGTCAAGAATAACTATGTACCCAAGGAGGCAAAAACCACCAATGAAAATCAATAGAAAGAACAGACCACAGAACTAAACACAGGGATTTTCTTATTAGAGCTGCCAGAAACACACTATAAAAAGATGATGCTTACTGTTTTCAAGAAGATCAGAGACACGCTTGAAAATGTCAGTAGGAAGCAGGAAAGCATAAGAAGGAGCTAAGAAGATGTGAAAAGAGAACAAAGAAATTTTGTATCTAAAAATCAATAACTGAAATTCAAATCTCAGTGGGGGTGCTTAGGTGGCTCAGTTGCTTAAGTGTTAGACTTCGGCTCAGGTCATGATCTCATGGTTCATGAGTTTGAGCCCTTCATCTGGCTCTTTGCTGTCAACACAGAGCCAACTGTGGATCCTTTACGCCCCCCCACCCCTCCTCCACTGGGTCTCTCTGTCTCTCAAAATAAATAAACTTACAAAAATTAAAAACTCAATGAGTACGTCCATGTTACTGTCAGTGAATAGTTTCAGCCAAAGAGAAAATCGTGAATTAGAACATTGGAATGAAAAACTGTCCATTATAAAGCATGCAGAGAGAAAAGTATGGCAAACACAGACTAGAGAGGAACAAATTTAGAGGATACAGGGAGTTCTCATGTACATTGAAATGGACTCCTGGAGGAGAAAAGGAGAGAATGAAGTAGATGGAATATTTGAGAAAACAGAGGCTAAGACAATTTTGCGACTTAGTTATTGTAGTAAAATTGCAGAAAATCAGAGGCCAGAAACTCAAAAACATCATGAAATGAATACACATCACTTTCAGTGGTTCCAATGAGATGGACAACAATGAGTTTTCAAGTGCAACAAGGATGGGGCGCCTGGATGGCTCAGTTGGTTAAGTGTCCAACTTTGGCTCAGGTCATGATCCCACAGTTTGTGGGTTCGAGCCCTGTGTCAGGCTCTGTGCTGACAGCTAGTTCAGGGCCTGGAGCCTGCTTCAGATTTTGTGTCTCCCTCTCTCTCTGACCCTACCCTGCTCGAGCTATCTCTCAAAAATAAATAAAAAACATAACAACAACAACAAAAGAACAACAATGAAAACCAGAAAGCAGTGGAATTGCATGTACTGATACACTGTAACTGTGTAATTTCATACAAATGAAATGTAAAGCCACAGACTTTGAGAAATAGCTATGCATATGGAGAGAAAACATGATTTATAGTTTTCAAACTAGAATGGGGGAAATAATAGGATTATAAAAAATCTCAATTGAACAAACAAAAAAAGGAAGAATGTGAAAAACATAAATAAGCACTATATATTGAAAGCATAAAATGAGGAGGTAGATTTGAATACAAATACATCTGCAATTACATTAAAATTAATAAATGCCCGAGGTTAAAAGACAAAGATGATCATATTGGGGTTAGAGCAACCAACCAACTATATTCTATTTTTTTTTAACATTTATTTATTTTTGAGCGACAGAGAGAGACAGATCATGTGCAGGGGAGGAGCAAGAGAGAGGGACACGCAGAATCAGAAGCAGGCTCCAGACTCTGAGCTGTTAGCACAGAGCCTGATGTGGGGCTCAAACCCACAAACTGTGAGATCATGACCTGAGCTGAAGTTGGACACAACTGACTGAGCCATCCAGGCGCCCCTATATTCTATTTACAAAAGAAACCATCAACAACCTAGAGATACAGAAAGATTGAAAAGTAAAAGGATGAAAAAATATGACTTACAGAACATTAAAAAAGAAAGCAGACAAAAGTAGATTTTAAGACATGAAATATTGTGTATATATATATATATATATATGCCACATCTTCTTGATCCACTCATCAGGTGATGGACATTTAGGCTCTTTCCATGATTTGGCTACTGTAGAAAGTGCCGCTATGACCATTGGGGTACATGTGCCCCTATGCATCAGCACTTCTGTATCCCCTGGGTAAATCCCTAGCAGTGCTATTGCTGGGTCATAGGGGAGTTCTATCGATAGTTTTCTGAGGAACCTCCACACTGTTTTCCAGAGCAGCTGTACCAGTTTACATTGCCACCAACAGTGTAGGAGGGTGCCTGTCTCTCCACATCCTCACCAGCATCTGTAGTCTCTTGATTTGCTCATTTTAGCGATAAACTATTAAAAAAAACCAGCATTATATTTTTATTAAAAAAAAAAGACACAAAATATTGCTCCCTCCCTTGATGTCAAGGAGTGAAGAACACCCACTTGGATCGCCCACTTCAGGTTCCGCCCCCCCACCCCCACCCCGTGTCCCAGACTCCATCACTACAGTGACTTCTCCGTGACCGATGACCCTTACCCGCAGAGATACCGCCTCACTGTCCACGTTGGAGTCAGCTGCCTCCATCCTTTGTAACTCCCCTATACACTCCCTGACTGAACAGTGTTGACCATATATGTAGGGACATGTCTATGCCCCTGCTCAGCAGGAAGAAGCTACAGAAGATGGGATCTTTCCTCTTCAATGACCTTAAAGATTTAAGGGTCAAAACTGTTCAGGGGAAATATAACGAGGGACCATAATGGAAGCTGAGGGCCAATCACAAGCTAGCACCCCCCCCCATCCCCACATGGGAAATGTATGATATTCCTCAGGCATTCCTGGCTGCCCAAGGACCAAAACCAAATGGTTAAACTAATAGTTTCCATATCTCATCAATAGCCTAATCTCCAGGAACTCCCTACTATCTTAATGATAATGCTTTGCTAGAGGGAAAAACAACCTTAGCTTGACAATAGTTTGGTGGCCAGTAATCTGTTAATCGTCTTTAGCATATGGAAATCCCTTTAAGAAACCTTCTCTTGTCGTTAAGTCCCCCAACTCCACAGGATCTAAGCAGTCACTCTGCACAACCCCAGGGTGGGTCTTTCTGCCCTCGGGTCCTGTCCTCGTGCTGTAATAAAATCACCTTTTTGCACCAAAAAGAAAAAGACATAAAATATTACTAGAGATAGCAAGATTATTAATAGTCAAAGGCTGAATTTAACAGGAAGATGTAAGAATTCCTAATCTTTATGCTTCTGGTAATATAGCTTCAAAATTTGTAAGGCAAAATCTCGACAGAATAACAAAGAGAAATAAACAAATTTAGAATTAGAGTGGAAATTTTTACACACTCTTCTCATTAATTAACAGAAGAGGAGCAAAAACATCATGAATACTTGAAAATTTTGTTTAGTTTCTTTCCCCCATAGCTTTATTGAAGTACAATTGACAAATAGAATTGTAATATATGTAATATATTTAAAGTGTACAATGTAATGATATGACTTACATATACATTGTGAAAGGATTACCACAGTCAAGGTAATTAACACCCCCATCACATCACATAGTCACCTTTGTGTGTGTGTGTGCGCGCGCGCATGTGCATGTGAGAGGGAGCGAAAGAGAGAGAGAGAATGCTTAAGATCTACTCTCCGCAACTGCCAAGCTGTACATTAACTCTCTGGAACTTATTTATCTTATAACTGAGAGTGTCTACCCTTTGACCAACATCCCCCCATTTTTCTCTACCCCTTAGCCCCTGGCAACCACCAATCTACTCTTGTTTCTATGAGTTTGACTTTAAAAAAAAAAATTCCACCCGTAAGTGATACCATACAGTATTTACCTTTTTTTTGGGGGGGGGG
>NC_043701.1:6455552-6469475 GCF_006229205.1 Suricata suricatta | reverse complement strand
CAGTGATCCAATCATAATGGTACAACAGTATTGGCAGCAGCTCTAACCATACACATTGTTCAGAGTGTTCGTTACTTTTGGCGGGACCCAATCACAATATTTAGAGTAGTTTTTAAATTAACCAATTACAGAGCGAGCCCAGGGTCTTGTTCAGTGACTAACGGGTTAACTTTAACATTAGGTAACAGGTTTCTATCTAAAGTTCCTATCTGCAGGCCTCACCTAAGGAATGTGGGGAGAGGTAGCTGGGCTTTCCTGATTGGATACTGCAAGGTGGTCTCTCCTGCTCTAGGCAATGTGTAACTGCCTGATAGTTTTGGGGAAACTGAAACTTAGGCCTTCTAGTTCAGAGGGGAAACTTAAAGCCTGTCATGGCGTCTGTTTGGTTCAGACTCGTGTTCTTACAGAGCAAGATGCTGGAATAGAAGATTAAAAATAAACTAAGAATCCATCTCAAGAAGTTAGAAAAACTGAATGAAAGAACACTATGAGAGGAATAAGAAATAAAAGAACTACAAATTAATGAAATGGAAGGCAAACACACAATGGACAGGATTAAAGCCAAACGTTGGTTTTTGAAAAGAAAAGATCGATTAACCTCTGGTGATCCTGTTAAGAAAAAGAAGAAAGCAGGGGCGGCCGACTTTGGCTCAGGTCATGATCTCATGGTTCATGGGTTTGAGCCCTGCGTGGGGCTCTGCTAACAGCTAGCTCAGAGCCTGGAGCCTGTCTTCGGATTCTGTGTCTCCCTCTCTCTCTGACCCTCCCCTGCTCGCACTGTCTCTCTCTGTCTCTCAAGAATAAATAAGAACATTAAAAAAATTAAAAAAGAAGAAAGCAGAAAAAAAAGCAATATTATAAATTAAAAAAAACTGTGGATTCTTTAGACTTTAAAATAATATTGAACACTATGAAAAATTAATATACACAAAATTTAAAAATCCAATAAGCATAAAAAATGACTTAGTGTAAAGCAGGCATGATTTTATTTACTTTAAAGATATTAATTCATTTAATTTTCATAACATCTCCACAAACTAGCTCTATCATTGTATTCACTTCTATTATCATGCCCATTTTATATACGGCAAAACTGAGGCTGAGAGAGTTTATCAATTTCACCAAGGCCACTCAGTTAGAACCCAGAATTTGAACCCATGCATTATGTCTTAAGAGTCCAAGGACTTTGTCACTATTCTATGCTGAAATTGAGCAAGGACTTAAAAACCCTACAACTTAAGAAAGCTGACACAAGAAAAAATAGAAAAGCTGAATAGTCCTCTCCATTTTTAAGTAGTTCTTTTATTCAAACTGTTATTTGAAACCTTTTGATAAAAATATTCAGATGAGATGGTTTTACTGGTGAGTTTTGTCTCATACTTAAATAAGCAATAGCTATTTTTATGTAAAACTCTAAGAATATAAAAGGTGGATACATTCTACAACTCCTTTTGTGAGACTAGAACAATCTTAATACTGAAACCCAACAAGGACAGTATAAAAAACGCAAAGGTCAATCTCACTAATAAAATATAGGTACAAGAAATTAAATAAATTATAATCTCACCCAATTCACAAATATATAAAGAGGGTAGGACTTCATGACCAGAATGGATTTATATCTGGAGTGCAAAATATGTTTAATTTTAGAGAAACCAATAAGTGTAATTCACTATGTAAATAGACTAAAAGAGGAAAATCCTATGATTATCTCAATGGATCAAAGGGAAGAGTTAATAAATTTTCACATCAATCCATGATAAAAAAATTTCCTGTAAACTAAAATAGAAAATTCCTTAATTTGATAAAGACCATTTATAAAGCGTATAGTTCACAATATACACATAATGGTAAAATGTTGAGAATTTTTCATTTGAAATTAGAATGAGTCACGATATCTACTATCAATATCCTATTCAACATTATACTGGAGGTCCTAGTCAGTACAGTAAGGTAAGAAAAAAATAAAATATGTAAGGATTGGAACAAGGGAAATACATCTACTTAGATGATATGAACATATACATAGAATATTAAAAGAATCAACAAATGAATTATTAGAAATAATGCGTGTTTAGCAAGACTACTAGCATGCACCCTTAATTCTTTTTTTTAATTTGTTTAAATGTTAATTATTATTTTGGAGAGAGAGACACAGAGTGAGAGCAGGAGAGGGGCAGAGAGAAAAGGAGACACAGAATCTGAAGCAGGCTCCAGGCTCTGAGCTGTCAGCACAAAGCCAGACGCAGGGCTTGAACTCACAGACTACGAGATCATGACCTGAGCCGAAGTTGGACACTTAACCGACTGACCCACCCAGGTGCCCCAACTCTCCATTCTTTTATCCCCTTTTGCTTGGCAAAATCACAACTTAAAAAAAATTTTTTTTGACATGTATTCATTTTGGAGAGACAGAGAGGGACACAGCACAAGCCGGGGAGGGGCAGAGAGAGAGGGAGACACAGAATCTGAAGCAGTCTTCAGGCTCCCATCAGCACAATGCCCAGTATGGAGCTCAAATCCACAAATCCGAGAGATTGTGACCTGAGCCAAAATCAGAATCTTAACCAACTGAGCCACCCAGGTGCTCCAAAATCACAGCTTTTGAAATTATATACTAGCAATTTCTGCATTCAAATCTTAAAATTCTAAAGTTAATCAACATTTAACTGCTCGGCTAGCTCAGTCGGTAGAGCATGAGACTCTTAAAGTTAATCAACATTTTTATCTTCCTCTCAAATCACATAGACATTTTAACTCTTATCACTCCATTCCTTATGTGTTGTTATTAACCAGTATTTTTGTTTTTTTGTTTTTTTTAAAACTTTATAAGTTAGACATTAGTATTGCCTTAAGTGGTCAATGATTTTTAGATTTATTTACATATCTTATTTCTTTGTTTAACATTCCTTCTTATATTTTAGACTTCCCATTCTGGGATCATTTTTCTTTGCTCTAAAGTAGATATTTAAAATCTCCTTAGTGAGGGTCTGTTGGTAGTGAACACTCTCAGCTTTTGTATGTTCTTGAAGAATAGTTTGGCTGGGAATAGAATCCAAAGCTGACTGTGATTTCCTCTCATCCTACGGAATGTGGTGTTGCGCTGTCTTCTGGCTTCCTTTGCAACTGTTGAGAAATCCTACAGCAGTCGAAACATTGTCCTTTTATAGGTGATCTCAGACTTCCCTCTGGCTACCTTCAAAGGACAGAGTCATCGCCCTCAGCCAGGAGACCAAATACAGGCTGGAGGGTGCGGGACCAGGGGAGGGGCATGTGGGAGGATCCGAGGACGGGACACACGCACCACCTGCCTGCTTCAGTGCGTGTGATCTCTGCTTCTCCACCCTTTGCAGGAAAACTCGGAAACCAGACTCAGCAAGAGGAGAGGAAATTGGAACTTCTTTACCTCCCCTGGTGACTAAAATGCCAGGGGGCACCCAGATTTGAACTGGGGACCTCTTGATCTGCAGTCAAATGCTCTACCCCTGAGCTATACCCCCTGCTGTGCCATCAGGTCCCACTAACACCCTTTCCCTCTGCAGCCACACGGGTGCCCCTCCAGCACGGTTGGCTGAGTTGCCAGACCTGCTTTCCTGCTAGCTCATCTCCCTGCCTGAGAAAAGGCAGCAGGTTGCTCGCATGCACAGCCCTACAACCTCTCCATCTTCTGTTCCCAGGCGAGAGCAGCAGGTTGGGAAGCGTCCCTGGCAGCCAGAGAGTCTATCATAACATCCGTGTTGTGGGTTTTGAGCTGAGCACCTGAAAACGGAAGCAAAATGCCAGTGGCTGGCCAAGCATGGACACTTGAAAAATGGGAGACGACACACGGACGGGAGATGGCTCCCAGCTCCCCACACAACGGTACCCTGGGCTGCGGGCTCAGCCCTCTCTCACTGCCTCGGACCTCCACGTATTCAACCCTTAACTGCCCGGTGAGAGGAGCTGCCGGAGGGAGTGATTGTCCCTAAGCTCCAAGCCCCCCTTTCTGTGCCCTGCTCTGCGGGGCTGGCTCTGGGACTCTGTCAACCAGGCTTACCCTTCGCCAGGTGGCTTCCTGGTTGTTCCCCTAAAGCGCTCTCGGGGGGAGCCTGGAAGGTGGGAGAAGGTGTGTCCTTCTCCTTGCTCCCGTCGGGTCACCCATCCCAGTAGCACCAGTGACGGCCACCTGCAGTTTGGTGTCCGCAGGACCGGCCTTGCCCCGAGCCTTCGGGGACGCCGGTGCCTCCTTAGAGATGGGGGCCCGGGACCCACAGGTCCCCCCCAAGCCCGTGAGAGTTAGTGAACTCCTCCTTCTCTGTTTGCTCCCCTTTCCCTGGAGTGAGCGCGGCTTCCTGCAGGCCCCACCTCGTGTCTCTCCTTGTCTCTCTAAGTTCTGGCTGTTGTGGGTTGAATTGTGTCCTCCGGACGATGCGCCGACGTCCTTCCCTCGGGCTGTGACGTGCTTGGATGGGGTCATCAGAGACATGGCTAGTTCAGACGAGGTGGCGGTGCAGCAGGGCAGGACACGATGGTCCTGACGGGACGAGGAGACATCACAGGCAGGACACGGCCGTGTCGAGACGGAGGTGGAGGCTGCGCGGCTGTGTCTACAAGGAATTCGAAGAGCTGCCGCCAGACACGGAGAGCCAGAAGACACGAAGGAGGACCCAGCCCTGCCCGTACCTCGATTTCAGACTCTGGGCCCCCAGAGCTGTGACGCAACGCATTCCTGTTGTTCTAAGCTGCCCGGCTTGTGGGCCTTCACTGCGCAGCTTTCCGACACTAATACGCTGGCTAACGATGATTTATGTTAAATCCTCAGTTCAAATAATGGAGGCAAATTTGTTTCTGGACTGGACCCTGGATGACCCTGACATTGGTACCATCATGGCCCTGGGGAAACAGACCCTCAATGAGAGCCATAGGGATGGATTCAGTCTTGTCCTTGGTCTTCAAGGTGGTGCTGAGGGCCTGAGTGGCCCCTGAATTATAATCTGGCCAAAAACGTGCTGGTTCACAAGCTCTACCAGCCTCATCCCGTGAAGGGAACTAGAGTTCTGGGTCTATACAGCTTTTCAGGTCAAGGAGGAAAAAGCAGACTTTCAAAGGGGGCGCCTGGATTTGAACCAGGGACCTCTTGATCTGCAGTCAAATGCTCTACCACTGAGCTATACCCCCTCCTGCCTGGGGAAGCATGTGATTAACAAACTGCCACATGCAAGCTGCTCCTGCAGACTCCGAGAATCGCTAGCTCTCTGCAACAGTAGATGCGCTGTCTGGTGCCACACCTGTCCTCCTTTCCCCAAAAGACACCGTCACTTCTTGGCATCAGCTTGGAAGATCACTGAAGGTTCCATCTGAGACAAAGGAGTCTGTGCCAGGCTCGGTATTGGGGCAGAAGGTGAAGCCCAGAGGTCAGTTGCTGTTTACTGAACAGGGACTAGCATGTTCATTGCTAGCTTTTCGGTCTTTGTCCTATAAATGTTTACATGTTGCTACAGTCAAATTGTTCCTTTATAGTTTGTGATTTGGGGGCTGTGTTTATGGGGAAAAAAATCCTTCCTGGGGTGCCTGGGTGGCTCAGTTGGTTGAGTGTCCGACTTCAGCCCAGGTCATGATCTCCCTTCCTGTGGGTTCAAGCCCCGTGTCGGGCTCTATGCTGACAGCTTGGGGCCTGGAGCCTGTCTTCAGATTCTGTGTCTCCCTCCCTCTCTCTCTCTGCCCCTCCCCTGCTCATGCTCTGTCTCTCAAAAATAAATAAATGTTAACTTTTTTTTTTTAAAGAAAAAAATCCTTCCCTGGGTCAGGATGGCGTCCCTGTCCACCTTTCGGGCTTCACGTATTCGATACAGATGTGGTGCACCTGCTGGTTCCCGGTGGAGACAGAGGCTGGGCCCTCGGTGCTGGCGATGCCATGTGTGTGGCGGTCTCTTCCACGTGTGGTTCCGCAGCTGGCTTTGGGGCATTGCTTCCAGAAGGTTAACTCGGAGACTCAGTTTCCCCCACTCTTACCTAGTGAGATGTATATTCACGATAAACTTCTAAGGCTCAGCCTAGCTCCTGTGGCGGTTCCCTCAGGGCCCTGACTGCCACAGAGGGCTGGGTCCCCAAGTGTCTTCTGTTCCACGCGACCGTCAAACGCCTCTCCGAGAGGTATGAAGTGAAGCAAAGCCTTCTCAGCTTTCTGCAGTGAAGGGTCAGCTTTATTTTTATCTTCTTAAAACCTGTCATGGCTGGAATACTAGTGCAACAGACGTGTGGCCTCTGAGACCCCGCCCAGCCCGGCCCCGCCCCGGCCCGGCCCCGCCCCCGGCGCCAGAGCCGCTGTCCGTCGGATCGCAGTGGAATTTCCAAGCGTTGACACGGAGCTCGCGGACAGCACGCTGAGCGGCACCAGTCTCATGGACATGTTGAGCACGAGCTCCTCCGGAGCAGAGGGACCACCTCACGGCTCCGTTAGGAGCGTGATGCGAGCCCTCCGTACAACCACCTTTTCCGTGGGCCGGAGAGTCACAGTCCTCCCGTTAGGAGCTGCGTTCGGCCGCTGGGAACTCACCGGGAACGGGAGTGCTGTCCTGCCAACAGGGGCAGACTCACTGCAGTACCGGGCATTCCCACAGGAAGTTCCCCGGGGGGCTTACAGGCCAACGGCACGTGGTCCCTGAGCTCTCTTTATTCCACGGAGAGATGGGCGTGGACCAGGGAGAGCTGGGTGCACCAGGGAATGGCACCGGGAGAAGGACCTTTCCTTGGGCTGCTCTATATTGTCACGGGGTGGGGGTGGGGCGCTAGGAAGGCCTCCGGGTCACCTGGTTGACTGTAACAATGGCAGTTTCCTGGTCAAGGAAGTGACCTTGTTAAGAGCCTCCTTCTAATGACTAACTCAGACCTACTGAGCTAGGTGCTTGCTATGTTGTTGATGGGGAAAGGGCATGAGCCCTCAGACTCATCTTGATGTGTGGTGTAAACAAGCTAGACACATACACCTTTCTTCTGGAAAAGGTGTGTGGGGTGAGCAGACCAGGACTGGCATGGCCACTCCGGGGTGTCTGTAGGGACACAGGCTCTTTCTAGCTTTCTGGCCAGCTGGATCCAGGGGTGCCGGGGTGGCTCAGTCCATTAAACATCTACCTGCAGCTCAGGTCATGATCTCGTGGTCCATGAGTTGGAGCTCCGTGTCAGGCTCTGTGCTGACAACTCAGAGCCTGAAGCCTGCTTCAGATTCTGTCTCCCACTCTCTGCCCTCCCCCATGCACGCTCTATCTCTCTCACTCTAAAAATGAGTAAATATTTTTTAAAAATTTAAATATGTAGATTCCATCCTCAAGGTTAACTCATGGTGCAAATTGGCAGCTGGTGCTCCAGCCACCACATCTATGCTCCAAGTAGGAAGCAGGAGTAAAGGCCAAAAAAAGGGACATGTCTATCTCTTAAGCTTTCCCAGAAGTCTTGTCCAATGATTGCTTCTTATCCCCCATTTCCTCCTGTAGCCAAAGAAAGGCCAGGAAATGTGGTCTTTTAGGTGGGACATAACTGCTGGGTAAAAAATTAGGGTTCTGTTACTAAGGAAGAGGGGAGAATGTATATTAGGTAGTTAACTGGTGAGCTTTGCCCCTTCCACACACACACACACACACACACACACACACACACGTGCACAGTTTCTACTTTTTTTTGGTAAAGGGGCTAAAATGTGGCCAATGTCTAGGGCCACTATGTTTACATAACTGTAGGGTGCTACTGGTGGAGTTGTATAGTACACAACCTGAATATCTGTGCATGGCTGCCCTGTCCGTAACCATCATCTCTCCAGTGTCCCATCTGCCGGCTGATTTTCAGAGCTAATAAGCTATTTCAGTCCGTTGATGAACTGGTGTGTTTCCACTCCTGTTTGATCACCAGGAAGCTCGGAGATGAGTATTATGTGCAGAGTAGTAACTTTTCCTAACCTGGCTCTCAGGAATAATTATGTACCTTCTCTTCTAGATGTTCAGTCCTTGCCTTTCCTTCCCTTCAACCTAGAAAATTGTGGTATAGGCGCCTGGGTGGCTTAGTTGGTTAAGCGTCCGACTTTGGCTCAGGTCATGATCTCAAGGTTCATGGGTTCGAGCCCCATGTGGGGCTTTGTGCTGACAGCTCAGAGCCTGGAGCCTATTTCAGATTCTGTGACTCCCTGTCTCTCTGCTCCTCCCCAGCTCATGCTCTGTCTGTCTGTCTGTCTCTCTCTCAAAAATAAATAAACATTAAAAAAGATTTTTTAAATTGTGGTAAAAGATCCAGGACATAAAACGAGCTGCCTTACCCACGCTGAAGCACACAGTTCAGGAGCATTAAGCACATTCACACCGTTGTGAAACATCACCCCCATCCGTCTCCTGGGCTTTTCCATCTTCCCAAACCGAAACCCTGGGCCAATTAACTCCCCACCCCCCACCCCGACACCTACCCTTCCACCCTGCCGCCACGATCTTGACCACCTCGTGTAAGTCAGCCCTTTTTATGCTTGTTTGATTGGTTGGATTTTTATTGTATCGTTTATTGCAAGCTGCCTCAGATTCAAATTTTTTTGAAGCAAGCTTGGGATAAACACATAAAATCAGGATGGTAATAATTAGACTCAGGGGAACCACCTAGAGAGCCTGGGGCAGACTTCCTCTGTCCCTTCAGGAAATGAGCGTGGCCGAGGAGGTAAACAAGAAACACAAGAGAAATGTCACGGGGGAATGCTTGAATCTTTTACTACGTGTTGGAAATCTAGACTCTAGGAGGCTGTGCCTCCCGGTGGCAAGGAGCTGCCCTTTCCCCGGAGCGAAAGGTCTGTGACGTAGAGACGCCTGGATTTGAACCAGGCACCTGTCGGTCTGTGGCACGGAAAAGCCCAGGTGTGGCCCAGGGGGGCGGCCCGGGATTGGGCACAGGGTGCTTGCTCTCGAGTAGCCGCTGCTGGATGACAATGCATTTTTCCAGTATTGAGTCATCATTAAAAAAAATTTTTTTTAATGTTTTATTTATTTTGGATACAGAAGAGACAGAGCATGAGAAGGGGAGGGTCAGAGAGAGAGAGAGACACAGAATCTGAAACAGGCTCCAGGCCCTGAGCTAGCTGTCAGCACAGAGCCTGACGCGGGGCTCGAACCCACGAACGTGAGATCTGACCTGAGATGAAGTCAGAGGCTTAACCGACTGAGCCACCCAGGCGCCCCTTGAGTCATCATTGTATTTCTGTTCGACTCTTTCTTGGCTATATTGTCCTAAAAGACAGGATTTTCTATTATTTTTTTCTAAGTTATTTACTTTGAGAGAGAGAGAACATGCACAGGAGGGGCAGAGAGAGGGGGAGAAAGAGAGAATCCCAAGCAGGCTCTGCACTTGGCGCAGAGTTTGATGTGGGGCTTGAACTCACGAACCGTGAGATCATGACCTGAGCCAAAATCAGGAGTCAGATGCTCAATCAACCGATCCACCTGGGCGCCCCGGGATTTCCTATTATTGTATTTAAATGTCCCCGAAGTGGGATGGGCTTTCCCCGGTACTCAGCGGTGTCCGAGCGGGTCCTCACTGCACCGGGACCTCCTAACGAGCTCTCAAGGTCCCAGTGTAGGAGGGTGCCGGCTAGTCAGGCCCCCAAGACTCCAGACCATCCAAATGAGGTGTCATATGGGGGCGGTCTGCCTTTCTTAAAAAAAAAAAAAGAGTCAAGAGTGTTGGTAAGTGGCTGATTTTGTGCAGGGTTATCAAGACTTTGATGAACAGAAGCGCACACCTTGCCTGCTTCTCGCCATCTCCCCAGGACTGATTCCTGAAAGTGACGCGTCAGGCTCCAAGGACGTGGCCCAGTGACGTGGCTCACGGTAGCACTTCCCAGCAGGCCTGGCCCGTGGCTGTCCGGTGCTCTTGCCTTCACTCCCCTCGCTGGGGTCCTGCCGGGCCACCGCGTCAACAATGCCCATCACCGGGTGTCCAGAAATCCCGAACGGGCTGAAGCTCAGCGCAGCCATCCGGGTGTGGAGCTTGGCTCCCGGACGTGCCTACCGACCCTGAACGGTAGACGAGTCCTGATCTGACCTGGCCCTCAAGACCTCCCTCATCAGACTCTCGACGACAGACACCGAATTCACCAGAATGCCCTCGGCTTACCCGGGAAACCAGCTTAGCTACCCGAAGGCTGCTCAGGGAGGCTGCCCCCAGACTACATGAAATCGAATGTTCTGGAGGGGTTTTTTCTCAGGCCATGGAATCTTTTCATGAATTGTTTCTGTTCCGAAATACCGTTCCTTCTCTAGAGGCAAGAATACTCACACCCACCAAAGTGGACCTGTCATTTAGTGTCTCAACTCTGTGACCTCTGTGTATCAACCTCGGTCCACACATCGAGGGCTAGAGGACACGTCACTTATTTTTCTGCAGGACCACTTGATCCCTCTTTTGTGTCCCGTCCTGCTGAAAGGCAGAAGTGTAATGACCCAAGCTGGGGTCCCCACACCTTCCCCCGTGCTGCACTGAAGTTCCGCCGCCCGAAGAAGTCACTTCGAACACTCTTCTCATAGACACGACTCTCTGGGTCATTTCCGCTGAGGGCCGGTCCCAGCCATTTTTTGCTGATTCTAGTTTTACTCCCACGGGCCAATATTACCTTCACGTTTCAGGGCGGTCACCATCCCAGACAGAAACAAACGTGGGAGGGTCCTAGGAGTTGGATGGAGGGGGCACTTTCCCCCTAATCTCTGGGCGAGAGGAGTCATTGACCCAATCCCCGAGGCAGGGGCCCAGCTGGGGGCGGGGGCAGAGTAGTCAGGGCTCATCAACGTGTCCACGCACTTGTCACCTTGCCTGTGGTGCTGGCGATGGTCCTGATGCTCCCGAATGAGCCCGAAACCATAGTGACTTGTTCTATGAGCGTGCGTCTCCGTGTCTCCTTGCTTTTCCGCAGGCCCCTCTTGAGAAGTCAGCCACGGTGCTGAGAGGAATAAAGACAGTTGTCCCCCTCACACACCAACGCACGGCTGATTGACGTAAGATACAAACCCCTCATCAGAACCAGAAAATGAAAACAGTATTTTTTTTTAATGGGGGAGCATCATTTCCTTCTGTTATCCTCAACAATACTTATCTATGGGAAGGGAATTTTTCAATTTTTATTATGGAACATCTCAAATATATAGAAAAATAGTGGCATCCATTTTCCAGTGTATTGGTCAGGGTTCTCCACAGAGACAGAGAAAGAGAAACGAGAAAGAGAGCGAGAGAGTGAGGGAGAGCATTGGCTCATGTGACTGTAGAGGTCCCAGGATTGCCCATCTGCAAACTATGGCCCCCGGAAGGCTGGGGCCACCGCTGGGACTCCTGGTCTGAGGCGGGAGAAGCCACTGTCCCAGCTCAAGTAGCAGAGAGCACTCTGCCCTCCGTTTGCCTTTTCATTCCGGCCGGGTGCTCCAGGGATGGGGTGACGCCATCACCACTGGGGAGGGCCATTTGCCTTGTGTGGACTTTACTGATCCAGACACGAATGCCCTCTGGAAATACCTCACAAGCCCTCCTCCAAATAACGTTTACCCGATTATCCGTGACCCAGGCAAGTTGACACATGAAATGTACCAACATTCTCAGCTCTAACAATTGTCAACATGGCCACGCTTGTGGATACGGAGGCCTGATCAGAGTTCAGTCTTTTGGCAAGAAGATGTCAGCGGATTTACTGTGTTCTTCCTTCATACCAGGAGGCTCCCCATATCTGTTTGTTTCTCTCTTTTGTGAGATTAGGATTAACTGGAGGGTTGGGGTGGTGCTAACCTCATCCGTTTCTCCATTTCATGGTTAACCCTTGCTTCTATCTATTATACCTTTGGGGGCTGCAAGTGGTTCTATTCTAATTCTCTGCCTCATTAGCTCAAATTCGTTTGTAAGGAAGGATATCCTTTGTCAGCTATCTGGTTCTGTAGGAATATACTTAATAGCAAAGGTATAGAACAAGTGCTTGATTCTTTGTTCATACTTATGTATGAGTTTTCAGAATAATGAGTCGATGCCTTCACAACCTCCAGATGTGACCAGTGAGTGCTTAAAACATCTGCACACATTTTAATGAATTAACGAGTTTGGAAATGCATGTTTCATGCACTTCAATCAATTACACTCATTTTTCTTTTTGATCCTCAAACTGTCCCACCTTCGGCTATGTCCACGTGACATGCCTCTACTAGTCTTCGGGAATCTCCTTGTTTCCTGGGGGGGGGGGGTGAGTGTGAGGGTGTGTGTTGGTGTGTGTCTGCACAAGCAAAAGTGAGACTGCCAGGCTGGCGGGCTGCCTCGAAGCGGCACCGAGCCCCATGACAGAGACTGGCCTGTGTTCATTTGTGAGGCAGAGGGAGGAGGGGCTGCCGGGACAGTGCTGGCCGGAGCCCGCCGGGCCGGCAAGGGCAGGTTCGGGTCGTGGAGGAGTTTGACTCCCGAGACATCCTAGGGTCTTTGGAGAGGACTCCTGGGGACCCTCAAAGTGCCAGGGCTCCGGCCTGATGGAGGGGGGTCTCACAGAAGCTTCTTGCCTAGGCCTGGCCTTAGGGCAGACTGTCCACACTGGGGATTCAGGCAAAACACAGCAGGACAGAGGACCTTCAGACAGACCCCTGCCGGGTTCCCCACCAGTCTTGGTGGGTGAGACCTCATTTATTTTAAAACTGTAAATTATAGTTGGGGGGGGGGCACCTGGGTGGCTGAGGTGGTTAAGTGGCCAATTCTTGATTCAGCGCAGGTCAGGATCTCCCCGCTTGTGAGATCAAGCCCCGCGTCGGGCTCTGTATGGCCAGCACTGGGCCTGTTTGGGATTCTCTCTCTCTCTCAAAATAAATAAATAAACAATAAAAGACTGTATATTGTATTAATTTTACATTTATTTATTTTTGAGAGACACAGCACCAGTGGGGGAGTGCGGAGGACCAGCCCACCACCAGAGTCTAAGGGTCCCTGAGTAGGGGGTTGGTGTCGGCACAGTATCTACAAGAAAGAACACAGACAAAGTGAATGGTGGAAGGGACCACACTTTACTGTGAAACTTGGTGTCTTATATACCAGAGGTGATTACATCTTTCTTTTAATGATTACATTGTTTGCAACTTCTTAGGAATCTCATGTTTCAGAAAAGATTATTGTTTTCACGGAAGAGAGAACAGAAAATCAAAGACAGGAATGAGGCACAATACAGAAGATCAAAAAACATAATTCATCACTCAAAATACATCAGCAGGGTTCTCATTTTGTGTATATAGTGTAATATTAACCGAAGCTTAAGAGAAGACTATTCTTTAAAGGTGAACATGAATGACTTACAGGTAAAGTGCCCCTGACCAGGAAAGGAGTTTCAATCACAAAGTCTGCCCATCACTGAAACCACAATTACGAAGAGGCATGAATAATAGGAGAACTAACCCCAGTCTCTGATCCACTTAAGTCAAGCAGTCAAGCGGACACATTTTCAAGTAGGGGGAAGCAGGGTCCCAAACGCCACACAGCACTGTACCCCAGTCTCCCAGGACCTATGTTCTTTTTGTCCTGATCCTCAAATGGGATGAGGGCCAACCGTTATCCAGGGTAGCGCCTTCCTAGACAAAGCTAGGGATTTTGTGATTACATACGCTCCCCCCAGAGGCTTTGCCGTCACAGTGGAATCTCCTCTGCAGACTTTTTGGCTGGATGGGCCCCAACAGGGGAGGAGCAGAGAGACAGGAGACACAGAATCTGAAGCAGGCTCCAGGCTCCGAGCTGTCAGCACAGAGCCTGACGCGGGGCTCAAACTCACAAACTGTGAGATCATGACCTGAGCCAAAGTCAGACGCTTCACTGACTGAGCCACCCAGGCGCCCCTCTAAAGTATATTTTTAAAAGATTAATACTGGGGCGCCTGGGTGGCTCAGTCGGTTGAGCCTCCGACTTTGGCTCAGGTCAGATCTC
>NC_043701.1:6447608-6455452 GCF_006229205.1 Suricata suricatta | reverse complement strand
TCACAAACTGTGAGATCATGACCTGAGCCAAAGTCAGACGCTTCACTGACTGAGCCACCCAGGCGCCCCTCTAAAGTATATTTTTAAAAGATTAATACTGGGGCGCCTGGGTGGCTCAGTCGGTTGAGCCTCCGACTTTGGCTCAGGTCAGATCTCACAGTAGTGGGTTCGAGCCCCGCGTCAGGCTCTGTGCTGACGGCCAGCTCGGAGCCTGGAGCCTGCTTCCGGTTCTGTGTCTCCTTCTCTCTCTGCCCCTCCCCGTCTCATGCTCTGTCTCTCTGTATCAAAAATAAATAAAACATAAAAAAATTTAAAAAAAAAGATAAATACTGATCGCATGGAATTCACATGATACGACGTGCAAAAGGCACAAGGAAGCACGCAGCCGGAAGGAACTGTCCCTCAGTAGGTGGATAAACTGCGGGGCCGCCAGACCATGAAGTGTCAGTGCTGAAACGAAATGAGCTAACAGGCCACGAAAAGACGTGGAGGAAGTTTAACTGCCTATTGCTAAGTGAGGAAGCCAGCCTGGAAGAGGCACCTCCTGTACGACTTTCCGGAAAAGGCAAAGCTATGGAGACAGTAAAAATTCAGCAATGGCCAGGGGCTCAAGGGTGAGGAGAGAGAGAACTCAGGCAGAGCACAGAGGATTTTTTTCGGGGGCTGAAAGTACTCTGTGTGATCCTACACGTCATTGTTCTTTTGTCCAAACCCTTGTACGACAGCCAGAGTGCACCCTCGTGTCCACTGTGTGCATGGGTGACTGTGACACGTCACCGTGTGCCCATCGCTGTACCAGACGCTATACTCTGGTGGCAGATGTTGACGGTGGGGAGGCTGTGTGCTGGGAGGGGTGCGGAGGCAGGGGGATACGGGGAATTTCTGCCCCTTCCTCTCAATTTTGCTGTGATCCTGAAACTAAAGAAAAAAATGACATCTTAAGAATAAATAAATCGATTTAAAGATTAAAATGAGGAAAAGGCAGGAAGTGAAAATTCTTTTTCCTCATCTGACAAGACTCTCTTCTGGGGCTTGGAGCAAAGCCAAACTAACAGTTTCTTTAACAATCTTCCACAATCTGTACATGTGGATAACTCATAGGCTCTCTCCGATTTTTTAAAAAATTTAAATGTTTTTATTTACTTTTGAGAGAGAGAGACAGCGTGAGCAAGGGAGGGTCAGAGAGAGAAGGAGTCATAGGATCTGAAGACAGGCTCCAGGCTCTGAGCTAGCTGTCAGCACAGAGTCCAACATGGGGCTCGAACCCACAAACCATGAGATCATGACCTGAGCCGAAGTTGGATGCTTAACTGACTGAGCCCCCCAGGCGCCCCTCAGATTTTTTAAAATAAACACAAATGGTGTCATAACCTACATACTGTATTGCACTTGCTTTTTTCATGTAATTTAATTTTATATAAATAATAACACTCATTGCCTGTAACCATTTCTCTCTTAGGAAGGGAGCTTGCCTTGTCCCCCAGTCTTCTGAGAGCTGCAGTCCCAGGTGGGACACAGAGACTCAAAGTCCCTGCAGGGATGTCATGATGCGACAGCGGCAAGGGGGTAGAGGGATTTTTGGGATAATCATCAGGGGCACTGGGATTTGAACCAGGAACCTTATAATCTGCAGTCACGTGGACCGCCTCTGAGCTACACTGCCTGCTAACGTCCTGAGTAAGTCACTTCCGTACCACACCCAAGACCCCTGTGGAACTGGACTTCATGTTTACTGAACACTTCTAATGTGCCAGATCAACAATTCTAAGAGCTTTATATATAGAGAGATCTAGATCTGTCCATATCTTTTACAAACCATTTGTGGTGGTACTGTCGCCGCCACCACCATCAGCCTCCTCGCCGCCACCACCATCAGCCTCCTCGCCGCCATGACCATGACACAGCGGACTAAAGCAACTTGCCCCACACCACAGAGGAAATGACAAAACAAGAGTTAACCACCGCTTTACTCCTTGGAAGAGCTTTGTCTTAGAAATACTTTTGTGGAAATAGTTGTCTTAGAAATATTGTGTGGAAGAAATGTACTTTGGATGGAAGCAAAAAGACAATACCCGTGAAAATTCTGTGACTAAAATATTTACATACGGCAATACAAAAAAAAAAATTGGCACTAAGAATACTCTAATTAGAGTATTTTGCCCCGAGCTTCCCATTACCTCGGCACCCGTATTCATGCATTTTCATTAAATGTACTGTGGTCAGCAGAGAAAATTGAAGGAGCTGTCCAGGGACCCGGAAATCCCTGGGTTTCTTCCACCTTCCCAGAACCGCCTGCTTACTGGGGTCTCTTTTCTGTAATTGGGGGAGCAGCCCCCCACACTCTGGGGAGCAGAGGAGGCTCTCTGTAGCCTGACCAGCAGCACGCCCATCTGCCCCCTCCAAACTGCTAGAAGCGAAAGGAGGCTTCCCACGCTCAGGAACTCCCCATCATCCACATGCAGGTGGCTGGTCCCGATGAACGGGCTCCTTGGCGGAAACGGCACGCCAGATTTTAGTCCCCAAACCCCACAAAACACAAAGTATCACATGTATAAGTTTTTATATTGATTACATGTTGAAACGATAATGTTTTGAATATATTGCATTAAACATCTGGCACGGAGTTTCACCGATTTCTTTTTCACTTTATGTTTTAAAAAAAGTCTCACTTTTGTTGAGATATAATTGACATATCAGATTCTGTTCGTTGAAGGCGTACAACATAATGAGTTAATATCTGTATATATTGTGAAATGACCACCCTGACAAGTCGAGTTCACATCCATCACCGCACATAGTTACATATATTTTCCCTTGTGACGAGAACTTTTAAGAGCTACTCTCTTAGCAACCCCCAAATATACAACACGGTAGTCTACAGCCACCGGGCGATCCCAGACTTCCTTGTGGCCAGAAGATTGTACCTTTTGACCCCCTTCACTCAATTGGGCCCTTTTTTACTTTATTTAAAGCGCCTAGTAACTTGTGGGGATGAGCACTGGGTATTATATGGAAACCAACTTGACAATAAATTTTAAGAAATAAAGTGCCTACTAGCAAATATAAACTTAGATACACAGCTTGTGTTACATTTCTGAGCTGGGGAAGACCTTGGCCTCCACAAGGCTGGCCTCGCTGGTGGGCGTTGCCTGTGACCCCAGAGCCCTGCTCCCTCCCCAGAGGGCTGATTGGCCTCGCCTTCCGGTCCTGGGCTGGCGCGGAGACCCGTGGACCCGGGATAAAACACACAGCTAACGCAGGGGGCACCCGGATTTGAACCGGGGACCTCTTGATCTGCAGTCAAATGCTCTACCCCTGAGCTATACCCCCGGGCCTGCGTGCTGCGTCTCACGCACGCCCTTCTGCGCACGCAGCCACATCCGGCCGCGCCGGCCTCCGCGCCTCCCGCTCCGCGCCGAACTGGCCTTTCCTCTCCGAGCGGCCGCTCGCCCTCTTGCCCGACTTAGGTGGCTCGCCCGATCTCGCGCCCAGAGCCGGAGGCAGCAGGGGCTCGGGGAGCCCTCTCCTTACCTAGACCCCGAAACCCAGGCCCCCGGAGCCCCTCGCCACGCCCAGCGCCGGGCCTGGGAGCGCGGGCCACCTCGGTTTTCCGTCCTGCATCCTCTCTCGCCCGCCCCTTTCCGCCCTTTGTCCCCCCTGCCCGGCTGTCTCTCCTCTTCCCACTGCTCCGTGATGTCACTCACGGCCCTCCGCGCCCCTCTCCTCCCCTAATCACCGAGACCCCGTGGGCCCCTTCCCAAACCAAGTATCGCCTTCCCCAAAGTAACTACCTGAGCTGTAAATGGAAGACCAGGCCCAGTAAATACAACGGAACAGGTTGGAAGCTAAGAGGGCTGTGAAAATAACATTGGAGGACGTGACCTGGTAAATACTGGGACATCTACTAAAAACAGCCTAAGGACAGAAACACCTGAAACCCAGACCTGGGAATCCACGTGGTATATACACAAATGTCATAAAATAATCACAGATGTTTCCCGAGGAGCCTTTGTGTTCATGACAGGCCCGTAAGGTAGGGCCTATGATTGTTGCCCCCATTTTACAGACGAGGAAACCGAGGCGGCCAGAGGTTACATAAGTAGTCCAATGTGAAATCACAAGTAAGTAGGGTTGCAAACTGAAGCAGTCTGGCTTGCCCACTCACGTCACCAGTGTTTCACCTGCTTGATAGCCATTGCCAGCCACAGCACGCATAAAGGCACAGGGGTGAGGCAAGGTCGTGTGCGTACAGCCCGTTGGGAGAATTCAGTTGCCTTTTTGGAAAAAATAAAGTAGCAACTAGACTTCTCTTTGTATCTCAAAATAAAGTCCAAGTGGTTTAAAGCATTATGTATAAATACATAAGAGCAAAAGAGTATAAATGGATATTTATACTATGAATATCAAACTGCTTTCTGATCAGCAAGGAAAGCATTTCAGCGGAAGAAATCCCCAACAGAAAATACCAATGGATTTGGCTACAGAAGCATTAAAATAAATATTTTAATAAATATTTATTATAAATAAATATTAAAAAAAAGATAATAGCAAGTTGGGAAAATATTCTCATTATTTATGATAGGCAAAATATTACAAATTAATATCCTTTACATGTAAAGAAGCCCACATATGATGACAAAGGCCATCAAGGAGGTGTCCAATCTCAGTAAGTCAGAATGTTAGGAAAACCAGAGAAACACAAGTTAAAACATTATAATATATTTCATCTGACAAATTAGAAAAATATTTTTCTACAGTAAAATGTTTTTCTTTCAAAACCAGAAAACCCAGTAAACATTACAAATGTAAGACTATTCTCTTCTAGTAATCGCAAGCAAATACCATTTCCAATCGACATAACTAATAATTAATTGCTTTAAGATCAAAAGAAGCAATGGAATACTAATTTGGGAAATATGCATTCTAATGTGCTTATAACTCATTTCAGCTTTGGTAGGCATCATTATTTCCATTCTGAAGATGAGGACACAGCCTCAGAAAGTTTCCAAGAGATTCAATTTCAAGACCTTCTGGTCCAAGTCCATGGCTGTTTCCACAATAGCACCCTTCTCCATCCTTCTGCGGGAAGGGTTGGGCAACTGGAAGAACAGGAAGGTGGAATCTGCCATCTTGCCCCCATCTCACCCCCATCCGTGTTAGGATGTGCGTCCGTCTAAGACATTAACAATGGCGCTCATACGTTGTGTTTGCTACGTGGGCAGCATGCACGTACCTCTTCCCACTTAATCCTCCCAAGGACTCTTTGAGGTACAATTACTCTCTCCTATGAAGTAGCTAGGTTTACCCCCATTTTGTAGATGAAGAACCACGAAACTAGAGCAGTTAAATAACTTCCATTCAGTCATTTAATGAATACTTAGTAAGTACCCACTCCGTTCCGGGTTCGAGTCCAGCACTGACCGCTCAGCAAGGTCTCTGCCCCTCCAGGACCATATATTTCTGATAGGTGTGGGGTAACAGACAAGAAAACAAATAAAGGAACCAGATCATTGCAGATACTGAAAACACAACGGAACACGAAGCAGGGTGATGTGATGGAAGATGACGGGGGTGAAGGGGGGGGCGGGGGCGGTCGTCAGGGAAGCGACCATTTGAGCGGAAGTCTGAATGATAAGCCAGCGGGTTAAAAGCGGATGCAGAACGTTCCGGGCTGTGGTACAGTGACTGCCAAGGCGTGAAGGCAGAAACTAGCTTGGCAGATTGAGGAGTGTGAACAGTGCCAGTGTGGCCGCAGCAAAGGAGGGACAGGGCTTCAAGTAGAGGCCAGCGAGGTGAGGGAGGGTCAGAGGTGGGCTTTATTTCATGTGCCGCCACGGGAAGGATGGAGCCTGGACTGAATACGGATCGTCTCCTCCCATGGACAGGGGCCACTCTGAGAACTTCCTAATGAGCTCTCTGACGTGGTCTCAACACAGGTCCTGTCGTCTCTGGCCTGATTGCGACAGGCTTCCCGTGTCTGTCTGTAAGTCCCTTTGGCTACAAATTTAGGTTTGTTATTATTCATTTAGTCCACTTGGTCCCCATCCTCGTGGAGACAATTTTCTTTAAAAAAATACTTTTTTAATGTTTATTTTTGAGAGAGAGATAGAACACAAGTGGGGGAGGGCAGGGAGAGAGAGAGAGAGAGAGAGAGAGAGAGAAATGCAGGATCTGAAAGCAGGCTCCAGACTGAGCTATCAGCACAGAGCCCCCGACACGGGGTTCGAACTCATGAACTGCGAGGTCATGACCTGGGCGGAAGTTGCTCAACCTACTGAGCCACTAAGGGGCCCCAGGAGACAATTCTCTAATGGGGGACACACACATGTCATCAGGTACTTCTTTAGTGGTAATTGTGATGACTGCCATGGGCCCATAGATGAGACAGGGTGACCCTAGTCTGGGGGGCTCCAGAAGGCTTCTCTGAGGCAGTGACATTTCCATAACACCTTGCAGGAAAAAGAGAAGTTAGGTGGAGATGAGCAGTCCAGGAGGAATGTGCAGTTCGGGGGGAGGCCTGAGCCAGAAGAGTGGAGTGAAAGCCAGGGTGCCTGAGTCAGGGGCCTGTGGGTTGAATAGTGTCCCCCCAAAGTCATGTGCGTCCAGGAACCTTAGAATGTTGCATTATTCAGAAATACAGTCATTGCAGATTTAATTAGTTGAAATAAGATGAGGTCATACCGGATTAGAGTGGGTCCTTAATCTAATTGGACTGTTGTCTGTATTTTATATTTATTTTTGAGAGAGGGAGAACCTGCGTGAGCAAAGTGGGGGACAGGGGATCCCAAGCAGGTTCTGAGCGAACAGTAAAAAGCCTGAGGCAGGGCTCGAACTCACAAACTGTGAGATCATAACCTGAGCTGAAGTCCAACACTTAATTGACTGAGCCACTCAGATGCTGTTGTCTTTATAAAAGGAGAGACACATTAGGAGAACACCATGTGAAGATACACACATACACGCAAAACGCCATGAAACGACAGAGGCAGACATTGGAGTGATGCGTTTATAAGCCGACGGATGCCAAGGATTTCTGGCAACCGCCAGAAGCTACGAACAGATTTCCCTCTCGATTTCTGCTGTGCAAAGCCCCCGGTTTGTGACACTTTGCTATGGAAGCAAAGTTACTTAGGAAACTGATGGGCTCAGATGGGGTTGGAGAGTTGGGCGGAGCCTAGAGGGCCCGGCGGCAGGAGTTCGGATTTTACCTTAAGAGCAATGGGTGACCAGCACGTGCTCCAATCTGTATTTCCAGAGGATCCCTCGGGCTGCCCCATAACTCAAAAATATTCAGTCCACTGAGGGTGGGGCCCACAATATGACCCAGTCCCGCTCCAAGGCCTGGCCGTTTCCTCAAATGCCAGGTGATTGTTAACCGCCCTCCCCTCCCCCGCAAGAGCCGCCTTCCCAGTTCGGAGCCGGGCTTGCAGGTACCCTGTCTACTTGCTGCAGAAAACAAGTGGACATTCTGGGAAAAGCTTTGACAATACGCATCTATGCATCCAAAGCCTTAAAAAAAAAAAGTCCATTCCCTTTGACAGGGTAATTCCGCCTCTTGGAAAGAACCAAATATTTGTTAATGTATGAAAGAACAAACAAGACGTGCAGCCGCGCGGTCAGGGTGGTTCTCAAGGTCCACCTCCGCGTGGTGCCAATACGTCTGCCACCGGCTTAACCGACTGGGGCTTGAGGCGAGTGGCCCAAAGCCAATGCTGCCCGCGAAAGGGCTGGTGCGGCCCGCGACCCCCGGGCCAGGCCTGGCTCTCGGGCCCGGGGCGCCCGGGAATCGGCTCCCCGCTCCCCCCGCTCCGGCGGTGGCGGCGGCGGGGGGCCTCCGGGGTGGG
>NC_043701.1:6441167-6447508 GCF_006229205.1 Suricata suricatta | reverse complement strand
GGCGGGGCGGTCCTCGAGGGCCCGGGGGCTGCCCCGCGGGGGGACGCGTCCCGGGGCCGTCGCCGCCGCCGGGTCCCGGATGAGCGTGCGTGCGGCTGAGCGGAGGGCAGGAGGGCGGGGAGCCAGAGCCACTGGAAGCCCGAGAGCCCCGGCGTCGCCGCCGGCCTGTGCAAACAGACGACAGTGACAGCGCGCGGCGGGCGGGGGAGGGGTGGGAGGGCTCCCCGTGTTCCGGGGGGAATCCCAAGGCCTCCATCTCCCCGCAGTGTAGCTCTGCTGCCCGCGGGCCCGCGGACTCAGGAAGGAGCTGGGGGACCCTCCTTCAACGGCATGACAGCGCAGAGGATGTCTGTCGTCGCCTCTAGGCACCCTGCGTCGGTGGCAACAGGATTTGGCAGTGACCCGGGGGCTCTACCTTATATTGGAGCTGAAATATCGGAGGGAAAGATAAAATACAGTTTTTAGTGATTTGTTTTTAAAGATTTTGGATTAGCTCGAATGGAGAAAATCATTAGCATCCCAATGAGGCAGAGGTTTAAGGTTTTTACCTGTGTCTTTCTGCAATGTCACCTGTGGCCCATTCACCCAATCATTTAAACATTTACCGCCCACCTAGCGTGGATCTGCCCTGGGCGCCAGATGCGGGAGCAAACAGCTTGCCTCCGGGAGGACTGAGCACAATTGTCCCTCCCCCCACCACCCCGGAGCCAGGTGACCTTCAAAACTGCCCGCAGCTGCGTTGTGTGGCCCTGGGTCCAGCAGGCATAACTTGCACCTGGATCTTCCTTTGCCTTCTCAGTGTAGCGTTTGCTGTAAAAATAACTCTCGGGATCCTTGTAGCTTCTGACGGGGCTTTTCTGGGACATCTGTGCTGCTATTTCCCCCTGCCTTCCAGGGATTCTTGGAGAGTGTCACCTCGCTAGATTTCACTGGGACTCACCCCTGTCTGATGAGAACATCTGCCCAGTATTGTAGAGGTTATAGAGAATAGAAATGTTTATAGCTCAAAAGAAAGAAATAAGAAACCTTGTGTCCCATCAGAGAATGAAGCAAGCATGGAATTTGTCTCTGGATAAATTAAACACACGGAGATTGGGTTGAACTGGGAAAAGTTGATGTAAGTGAGGGGGTGGACAGAGACCCCCAGGGCAGCTCCAGGGCCAGGGGAAGGCCGATCAGGTGGGCTCAGTAACTCCCCCTCCCCGGGCACCCTGCCCCCAGTTATTCTAACTTGTTTACCTTCTGAGAATGGCTTTATTTAAACTGGATGCTGGGGCCAAAAACAAAAGCCCCAAAACACTGACAGATGAAGTCCAGAACATTTGGCTGATATGTTTGTATATTTGGTGATGATTTGGCATCCTTAATCTGAAAGACATTCTAAAATATTATAGATTTAGTTTCTGCCGATTTAGTTTCTTCCAAGTAATCGGCTTCCTTTCACAGGTGCAGAGGTGGTTAAACGTCCTCGCACTGGGTGGTAAAGAAAATGATTTCTTCTGTTACATTTACAGAGGAGACTTGATACCTTCTTCTGAAGAAATAAAGGGCTCATTCAATTTTAAGATAAACTTTTATTGTTTGGAACTCAGAAATTCCTTTCACAGGAAATGTAACAATGCTATTTTCATTTTGGGGAAAAGGGGTTTCAATTAAATTTTAAAATTCTATTATGTGCTTATTACATACTAATGTGAGTTCATCTTTTTGGTAAAATGAACACCCAAGCATGTTTGTATCCAGTTTATGCCCGTTCCAAGAGCTGGCACAGATTCGGGCAAGAAAAATGTGTCTATTTCTTCTCAATATGTCTGCTGTTTGAATTAAATATACTGGAGATTGGTGCAATTTGGTCTGGATATTGACTTGTTTTTTAGCAGTGCTTTGAAATGTTTGAGGTTTAATTTTTTTCAAACTTATTTCAAAATGTACTACAAACCTTTGGCTTGCCAAATCATCCATTAATTCGAGATAAGCTAAGGAAACTGCCGCATTCGAGTGGGAAGGGAATAATCGTAATTTTAGTTGAATATGTTATTAAATTTTGGGGGGATAACTATGCAAAATCAATGTATTGCTTTTACTTTTGGACAAAATGTGATTTTCAGTATATGTGCTGCCGAAGCAAGCACTTAATGTGACTTTCAGTGATGACAATTAATCCAAGTAGGACAGCACAAACTAGGTGGCTCCGTTGGTTAAGCATCTGACTCTTGGTTTCGGCTCAGGTCATGATCTGCTGGTTTGTGAGTTCGAGCCCTGAGTCAGGCTCTGCACTGACAGCATGGAGCCTGCTTGGGATTCTCTCTTTCTCTCTCTGCCCTTCCCCCATGCTCGCTCTCTCTCCTCAAAAGAAAGTAACATTAAAAAAAATACTTTAAAAAGGACACTACATACGGAAACATTTTATCTAAGATTTTAGAATTTTTTAATGTTTATTTTTGAGAGCGAAAGAGAGAGCAGCAGACTGAAGCACACTTCAGGCTCTGAGCCGCCAGCACAAAGCCTGACATGGGGCTCGAACTCACAAACGGTGAGGTGAGATCATGACCTGAGCTGAAGTCAGACACCCAACCGACTGTGCCACCCAGCTGCTCCAGATTTTAGAATTTATAGAACTAATCTGCCTGCAGAAAATTTGATCATGGAGCCATGTGGCTCTTGGACCATCCCCTCAGTGGAAGAATGGCAAAAGTCACATTTCATAACATTTAGCTTCCTGCTGAATTTAGGTTAAATCCAATCAATTTCAATCCTTTAAGGGCTCCACCTTCGTGTTTTTGTGTCCTGTAAACAAAGAACTGACTGAATACAGTTCTTGAAAAGGTATAGAGGATTCTGATTCTAAAAGGAAACAGTTTTTATCCTGATATCCATTATTTAATAGAAGTTTTCACTGGTATATTTCATCATTAAAATTCAACTTTCCATTCCTCCAGGTGATGGACAGTAGTTATACTCCTGTCTTACACTCCAGTTAATTGGGAACCGGGGTGCTATGTACAAAGAGAAGCAGTGCGTTTCATTTGTACCGTTATGCCTGCAGGAATGGTGAGAAGGAACGGTGACGGCCCGGTCCAGCGTCGCCTGGAAGAGGAGAGTGTGATTTTACTAGGGAGCAGGTGCATTGTCTTTGTCATCTCCCTGGCCCAGCTCCTTCTCTGTTAAACAAATGGCTTGTTAGCTCCGACGTCAGAAACAAACAGAAGGGGAGCCCTTGACCTTAACACACAGTTGTCTTCCCAACCGACAGCCTCTGAGGCGCCCGCAGGTGAGCTGGGCCTCCCAGGATGGCCGGGTCCCAGGGCTGCATCCCTGGCTGAGCTGGGCTGGCAGGCCAGTGAGCCCTCTGCTTTCAGCCACATGCAGAACTTAGGTTCAGTGTCCCCTGGACAGTCAGGGCGTGAACCAGAGAGAAATAGTACTGTGCCTTTTTTATGAAGGCTCGCATGGAAAATATCAGGAGGCAGTAGATAGCATCAGTTCACAGCACCCACTTTGGGTCCCACACACTTAGGTGTCCATTCGGGCCACGTGACCTTGGCCTAATTGCTTGACCTCAGAATTTTATCTGGAAAAGGCGGGGATGAATTCCAATTTCACAGGTGGTCACAAGAGAAAATGAAATGAAAGCATTTAGCACACTGCCGGGAACATAGTAAGACCACTGAATCGTGATGGTTGTTACCGTCCCTAAAACTCAGGGCTGGGCTGTGGGCTACCCAAAGTCCTCCAGCAAGGCCGCTGTCGGCAGTACTATCTTAATTTTTCCTTGTCTCGTTCTTTCTTTCCCCTTCCTTTCTTCTTCCTCTCTCTCCCTTTCTTTTTTTAAAAAAGGGTTTTAGCCTGGAGTTACCTCTTGTAGAAAATAGAAATAAAAGGGTTAGATTCTGTTAGATTTTAACAGAAATCCTCATTTTAAGGAACCCAACTAAAAGTGATACATTTAGATGTTTTTTTTAAATTTAAATCTGGAAGTTCCCGCTACGCCTGGGAGGCAGTGCGAGGCTTCAGTAGCCAAACAGCTTTCCAGAGCTGGAGGAGAGGCCTTGGCCTGACTCACCGTTGCCCTGGCGACAGGAGGGCCTGGCGGCCTCGGCCCTGATCCCTTAATCCGAGGAGCCTCCATCACTGGGCCTCGGGAAAGGTCTCCCACAGACACCTGGCAGGTTGAAGCAACTAGAGGAGGAGATGGAGGTGGGGCTCTTTCCAGGAGCACAGCTGCCTAAATGTCTCTGCGACGGCCTCCGCTTTCCCACCCCCCAAGGCCCCCCTAAAGGTGTAGAGGCCAGCGTCGGAATCTCGCAAGATACGGAGTGCTGTCAAGGGAGATGGCTTCCTATCCTTCTGTGTCTCTCCTTGGGGCCCAACACTACCGCTTTGCACACACCTGGTGCTTAATAAGTACCTGGGGCTGGAGGAGGAGGAGCGTCCCCAAGAGACCAGACTCAGGCCCTGCTCCACTGGCTTCCCCGCACCCCCCCCCCGCCCCCCCCTCCAACCTGAGTGAGGAACCTGCGCAGGCACTAGTTTCTCCAGCTGCAACGCCCTCGGCCTTTTTTGCAGCTACAATTCTCTTCCCTTTAACGACATTCCTGATTTTGACAAACATACGGCTCAGGGCATGTTCTGCTCACTATATTCTGTCTCCTCAAATTTTGTCTTAAATCTGAGGATAAAATGGACTAATTGGAAAGAGGTGTTGGCTTTCCTTTCCCAATAACCAGATCGCAGGGAAAGAACTCTGTGGTCAAGCGCATGGGTGTGGGAGTCAAAAAGACTTGACTTCAAATTCCGCCTGTATCATTAGGTTGCTGGGTGACTTTGGGCCTAGATAACCTCTCCAAGCCTCAACCTCTTCATTATAAAATGAGTAAGACGTAAAGTCTTCATAGTAAGCAGTGTTCCACTAATGGCAATTACTCTTTCTGGCACATGACTCCATGGCAGCTGGTTTCAGAGTCTGGCCTTCTAATTAAATTAAGGGTGTCCGATGACCAGATACCCAGAAAGATGGGTGCTGCCCACTGCAGCAGCAAACTGTGGCTTGGGGCTGACAGGTGCATTTCAATCCCTGGCCACTCTGATGCCGAGACCGAGATGGAGTTGCTTGTGTGCTTTTGAACTTCTTCACACCAAAATACTTTCCTGCTTTCATTCTTTTAGGATACAGCGCTAGCCCACTACCTACCTGAACTTCTGTTTCTACTAAATAACTCATCTTTAATTATGAGCTAATAATGAATCAGCAAACTTACTGAGAACTTAGCCTGTGCCCGCCTCTCTGCTACCTACTTACTCTTGATATTATTTAAGCCTCCGAACAATGGAGCCCTTATCATTCCCATTGACCAGATGAGGAAGTTGGTGTTCTGCTAATTAACTGGTTCAAGGCCACACAGCTGTCAAGCTGAAATCCACATCTGTTCCACTCCAGAGTCTGTCTGAACCTTAGTGACCGTCATCGGGAGCTATTGGCCTCTGACGCCATGGAGACCACAGTGGATGGAAAGTGAAAATCACCATGGTGCCAGCGAAGGGACACCGTGGGGCACACGGCCCCGCTCCCCCGCAGCAGAGGCCTGGAGAGGGGGTTAGAGCCAAGGAAGGGAAGGTGGAGGCACAGAGAAGCCCCGAAAGCCCAGCCCAGCCCCACAGGAGAAGTACCAGTCCCTGACTATGTTTAATCCTTTACAGCCAGATTTCCTAGGAAGAGAAAGGCTCACCATTCGCACCCAGCCCACAAGTCCCCGAAGATGCCCTGGTGACCAACCGTGTATGACAGATGAAGTCACCCCGAGCCTCCCCAGACCACCGTGGTCTCCTTCTCAAGTCTGAGCATCTCCGGCCCTCTTTGGTCCTCCAGCTCCAGGACTAGGAAAGATGTTGGGCACCGGTGGCCCTCCACCAAGAATCTCCACAAGGCCTCTGCCAACATCCTGTTTCCCCTGGCATCCCTTCAGCCTCCAGCCACCAGACCCATCATCTGTGGCCTGTCCACTGCACATGGCTGGTTCCCCCGGGGTGACTGACCACGGCCGGTTTACTTCCTGGTCCTGGTCAGTCTCCTGCTATCTGTCTACATCACGACTCTCCTCCTTGGCAATGGCTTCTCATACAAGAGCAAATCAAACTCCACAGTTGTTAAGTCTTAGATCCAAGACCCTCTTTGCACGCGGAGTCTGCTTCAGGCCAACGTTTTTGACCTTGGGTTTCTACACAAGCCAGCTCGGTATTTTAATCAGTCACTGCTTAACATCAGAGCCCGTTTTCCATACTTCCCTCTTTAAGAATCTCACCACTGAGAAGGCCTGGCCCATTTTTCTCATCCGGGGAGTCCT
>NC_043701.1:6439212-6441067 GCF_006229205.1 Suricata suricatta | reverse complement strand
TGTTAAGTCTTAGATCCAAGACCCTCTTTGCACGCGGAGTCTGCTTCAGGCCAACGTTTTTGACCTTGGGTTTCTACACAAGCCAGCTCGGTATTTTAATCAGTCACTGCTTAACATCAGAGCCCGTTTTCCATACTTCCCTCTTTAAGAATCTCACCACTGAGAAGGCCTGGCCCATTTTTCTCATCCGGGGAGTCCTCCGCAGCCCAGGATGGGCTCCGACACCTCCCACCCCTGGCCCCAGGAGAAGCTCTTCTGACTTCTCCAGGCTGTGGTCTGCACAGGGGCCCAACCGCCTGCTCCTGGATCTGACTCTGCTCTTCATCTGGTTCTGCAGCCCGGTACCAAGGCTGGGCTCACAAGTCCTTCAAATCCAGCCCTGGTCTCCGCCTGGCTTCCTCCCAGCCTTCACCTGGCCTCCACCCACTTGCTCTAATGTCTTACCAGCCTTGCAGAAACTTTCCAGAAAAGTCAGATAGTGTCAAATGCAAGACCTTGAGCATCACTTCCCCTCTCTGGGCCTCAGTTTCCACATCCTTATAAAGGAGGGGGTTGACGACCTCTTGGTCTCCGCAGTCAGTGATTCGGCCCCTCCTCCCTCACACTCCCTTTCCGATCTCCATGTACAATGTCCACTCCTCTCCATCCTCAGACTCATGGCTGAACCTGCCCCCTCTCAGCACTTCCTGTCCCTCCAGACTTTCGCCCTGTTTCTGGCAGAAGCCTGGCCGCCCCAGCTCACCAGGCTGAGCCCAGACCTCTGCTAGCCTCCATGAACTGTCCCTTCAAATCGCCCGGATTCTCTCTGGGTCAGCGTCAAGCCAAGGAGCAAGGTGAGAGCAAGCCGCTCGGTAGGCAAAGTAATGGGCCTGCAGGTTCTCTTTGGTGCCTCACTGGGGCCGGGAGCGGGGATCGGAGATGGACGAACACCTACAACCAGGGCGCGATGGTGCATCTCACAAACCCCACGGGGAGCTTTCGTGCAACATACACATAAGAAAGGCCTGACCGGAGCCTTCTGTGGCTTCCCCAACCGTCGACACCAGGCGCCTCTGCACCCCTTCCCTACCCCTCCCTGCCATCCCCAACAGCTGCGTCTCAAGCTGCGCGGGAGGTCTGCCTGGTCCTGAGGGAAGCGCCCAGCTCTTGCTGTAGGCCTGTCTCCCCAGCCCATCCCACACCTGTCACCCTCCCAGACCAATCTGGTCAACGGGGCCCTAGGGCTCCCTCAGCGCCCACTGTCCTCCCCGCGCCGCGGCGCGCGCCCTGGTCCGCAGCCAGGAGCGCGCGCCCCGCCGCCCGCGGGTCCACTAGGAGCTCACCTCCCTTTCCACGCTCTAAGCGGCGGGCTCTGCGCCCCCTCCACCACCCAACACAGCGACCAGGCACAGAAGAGGGGCTCCAGGGGACCTGTCACCTGACACTAGGCACACGCCCCTCGGTCACCTTCTCACCCCTCCCCTTCACAACCAAACAAAAACGGCAAACAGGAAACGCTCGTCTTTTAAAAATTACTCTATTATTATCAAATAGAACCACAGTATCCAAAAGGTAATTATAAAGTTCTATTCCCCGACTAAGTGGCCCTACACCGCCCCTCCGAGTGGCCGGCGGCCAAATCACTCCCCCCGTGCTGATTGGTTTCATCCATTTTATTGTCAAGGAAATTAACAGCCCGAAGGGGTTCCCCAGGTCCGCGCACTCCCCTCCCCCCCACCCCGGGGGACCCCCGGTGAACACGGCAGCAAGCGACCTGGTCTCACTACCCCCGTGTCCTTGGGAGGAGGGACGAAGGGACGAGGTGGAGGGTGGGGGGTGCTCACGGCAAAGGGGCTGGAGGCGCCCCGCCCGCCCG
>NC_043701.1:6436655-6439112 GCF_006229205.1 Suricata suricatta | reverse complement strand
GCCACGGCCATCGCCCGGGTGCCGCTCCCCGTGCGCGGCCGGCGCCAGGCGCTTCCCGGCCGGCTTGGCCAGCTGCAGCGGCGGGGGGCTCTCCTCGCCCTCGGGCGACAGCTCCCCGGGCAGCGGGGTCTGGTACAGGCCGGCCTCATAGCGCCCGGACAGCTGCCCGAGGGCCTGCAGGTGCTGCGGCAGCTCGTCCTCCTCCTCCTCTTCCTCCTCCTCCTCCTGCTCCTCGGTTTTGATCACGATCCCCTCTGCTCCAGGGACAGGGAGAGAGAGACGGAGAGAGGTCAGCTGCTGCCCGGGGCCTGCGGCCTGGATGCTGGCGGGGGGGTGGTGGCTTCACCCTCGCCCCCACACACTGCCTGGGTCTCGACTGCCCCAAGGGCCTTCTTTTGGGAAAATGCTCCTTTCTGCTCCCTGCCGCCCCCGCCACCCCCACCTCCACGGGGCTGGGTGTCCGACCCTGGCGGGCCTCGGGTTGGCTCAGGAAGGAGCCCGAACCCCCAAGTGGCCCGTAGGAGGCCTCTCTAGGAATTCTGTGCAGAGGGGCGGGAAGGGACGGGCTGGCGGCCATCTCCCCAAGCTAACAGCGGCCAGCAGCCAGCAGGAAAGAAGACCCATCCGCAGAGCCCCCCGGGGAGGCACTCAGGTCCAGGGCGCCTGAAGCTGGCTCGCTTGCGGACCCATCAATCCAGTGGGCCAAAGAGCATGCCTTCCCTTTTCACTTAGGCTACTTGAGGGGTGGGTCTCTACCACGTGTTGGGAGAGGGTCTTGACCCATGAGGTTGCACCCTTTCTGGCTCTGAGGCGCACCTGTGAGCTTCTCCACAGGTGCCTTTACTCCCCTTCCTCTCCAAGCCCCCAAATCACCGGAGGCACCCCCCCACCTCCAATCCTGTCTTTGCCCTAAAGCTTCCCGTGCCCTACGCAGGCCGCAGCCCTCCCCAGCGCACAGCACAAGCCCGTGCGCCTCCCCAGGACTGAGGACCTCAGGCTTCTCATGCAGCACCAGGCTGGTGTGGGGGTGGTGGTGGGGGGCTCACCTGCAGTGGCTCTACCGTCCCTGAAGCTGGGGGTCAGGGGTCCCCTCAGGCTCTCCCCCACGCCCTGCTGTGCAGGGTGCGCCTCCTCCCTGCACCCACCCTCTAGGCTGGCCCTTCAGGGCCCACGTCATTAGCTGTTGTTCGAGGTGTTCCAGACTGTTCCCAGGGGACAGAGGTCCCAGAGGAAAGGAGTGGCTTCTAACTCCTGTTTGCATTTTCTCAAATGCCTTGTACTTGCTGGGCAACCCCCTAAACACTGATACTTGGACACACAGACTGTGTGACAGGGCAGAGGCCCCTTCCTAGGCCCACCTGTGAGCCGGAAGGTGCAGTGATAGCATTTGCAGAATTCTTAGAAGGAAAGAAACAGAACTCCTTCCTTCAAGTTCTCGCCTGAGAACTGGTGTCTTTCTATTCACTGTCTCTTAGAGGGCAAGTCAAGCAACAGAGACGCGGGCATCCACCCCAGAGGTGCCAAGCGACAGGTCCGAATAAAGTGCGGGAAGCCAGACCTTTTCAGAGCTTGCAATGTAGGGACCACCTAGTCTGTCTCCTCAGCTGGCCGGGAAATGAGCTGGCCACGGTCTCACAAATTCATTAGTGACCGCAGGCCACTGCACTTTCTACTTCTCTGAACCCAGGACATGGCGGGGCACAGGTGTGCCAGTCCCCGCTCAGGCTGGACAACGGATTCTCAGCAGCAAGACACCCAGAGCTCCCTCGGAACAGGGCGCTGAAAAGGTCAGGAAGGAGGAGGCAGCTTTAGAGGTTGGTAATCAGACGCCCTAGTGTTTGTCCTGAAGATGAGGGTTGTTTCTGAAAGACCCAGGAGAAGCGTGGGCTTTGGGACATTTAAACCCTCCTTGAGGGGCGCCTGGGTGGCTCAGTCGGTTAAGCATCTGACTTTGGCTCAAGTCATGATCTCACAGTTCATGGGTTCGAGCCCCGCGTCGGGCTCTGTGCTGACAGCTCAGAGCCTGGAGCCTGCTTCAGATTCTGTGTCTCCCTCTCTCTCTGCCCCTCCCTTGCTTGTGCTCTGTTTCTCTCTCTCTCTCCATCAAAAATGAACAAACATTAAAAAAAAAAAAGTAAACTCTCCTTAAAATCCAAGACTCAGAATCCCGCCCAGTGTCATTCAGTAATTTCCTAAGGTTCCCACTAGAATTAACGGGAATGCCCAGAGGGTAGTCTGGCCTTTCTGTTTCGAGGCTTCGCCGTGGCGCACCCTCAGAGCCTGCCCTGCGTCTCTCACTGTTTCTCAGAGACAGCATATGGCATCCTGGGAGGGTTTCTGGAATATCAGGCAGTTCTTTGAAAACAAGGAGTTAGAGCCACATCTTCTGACCGAGAAAGATGTCTGTGCTATTTTATGAAGTGCAAATTGCATAGGAATCATCTACAAAGTGAAAAA